>NW_012106319.1:437886-575204 GCF_000951045.1 Mandrillus leucophaeus | reverse complement strand
CTACCTCTGCAGGGAGTGTGGGCGGGGCTTTAGCCAGAAAGCAAACCTCCTCAGTCACCAGAGAACACACACAGGGGAGAAGCCCTAGTCTGCAGGAAGGATGAGTGAGTCATTAGTAATAAAACCTCATTTCCATAGTCACAAGAAGACAAATGTAGTCACCACACACTTGCACACCCCAGCTCTGAGGTGGCTTCAGCGGAAGTCTGCTGACCCCTTACATTCCCCCAGAGTGTAAAGAGATAGGAAATAACTAATTAAGCAAATCCACCACTTTCATGACTAGAGATGAGGAAGAACGGGGGATAGTTCTGTAAGTGTTCAGGGGACGTCAACATATGTGGTTCTTTCCCGCACCGATCCCCTCCATTTTTTGTTTTTTGCCTCCTGTTCTAATAAAGTTTGTCTCCATATAAATCTGAACCCCAAATGTGTACCTCATTCTTCCCTTATTACTGAAGGCAAGAAGAGTCCAGAAGGTCCACAGAGAACTCATATGTTCAGCTCAAGTCTCCACAGGAATTCAACTCCCAGAAAGACATAAACTTGGAGTCCACCTGTTTAATTATTGGAGAATCGATTCCCAAGTCCAGGAAGAGAAATGTAAGATTTTAGAGAGTCGCGGCAGGAAAGGAAGTTCCTTGGTCTCCTGAACAGTGTGGCCTCTTCTCTTAATGGACCCCTCCACTCTACTGCCATATTCCCCCTTGGCTCCTCCTGTCTCCTCTCCTGATTTCCTCAAATCTCTGTAGCCCCAGAGGTGAAAGCCAGACAAGAACAAGCGTGTGTGTATATATGTGTTCACGTGTGCTATGTGTGTTAAGCCTGCATGCATGGGCGTGGGGGTATGTGCCCTTCGTGTATGTATCTGTGAGAGTGTGGGGGGTTTCAAGGGTGTGTTAGAAATAACGCTCAAATTCCTAAGGAAATTGAAGACTCGAACAAAAGATTCTTAGCAAAGCAATTTTACTTCTGTGAAGAGGCGTGCTTCCTTGGCCAGTCGCCATGAGAGCACACCTGAACAAAGGGACACGAAAACCTTTATTTCTGACATAAGTCCTACCCCTGTACCTTCTTCCATTGGCTGGGGTTGGGTCGTACAATCTAAACTAATCCCGGTTGGCTAAACATTTGATTTTTTTAGATAAGGTGGGAAAGTTAAAAAAAAAAGGAGAGGAGGGGTAAAGGGTGTCTGTAATGATCTAGGAAGTTAGTCCTCTTTCCAAATAAGGAAAGAAATGTGAGTTAGTACTGATAACGCCTAGTACTGTGGCGTGCCTGGGCATCTAACAAAGGCAAAAAGGAAAGGAGAAAAAGGAGAAAGGTGGGGTACTATGAAATAAAGGATAAAAGATTAATCAGGTTATTTGAAGAGAAACCTCATCATATCCCACAGGTGTGTGTGCATGTGTGTGTATCTGCACACGTATGTGCATGTACTTGTGTGTGCCTGTGTGTGTCCACTTGAGGTCACCAATCAGAGAAGGATTGCCCCTGTTTCCTCCAGGGGAATCCTAGATCCTCACTCTCCTTCTACAGAGAAACAAAAATGAAAACAAACACCTTGTTCTTTTTTTTAAAAAAGATTATGAAAATAAATAACGGAATAGATTTTTTTTTGTTTTAATTAAGACCCACACTCTCTGTCAAGACCCAGCCAAGCTCGAGGAGGGCAGACAGACCATCCCTGCAGGCCTAGGAAGAATAATTCCTGTCCTCCTGGAAGGGCTTAGGTATCAAACCTCCCTGTACCTCCCAGCAGACACACGACTGAAATGTGCTGAAGTTTCCCTCAGAATAAAGTTGAACAGGGGTGGTGCGGAGAAAGAAGTGTCCCAGCTGCATGGGCCATCAGCTTTGCTGCCGAGAACAAGCTCAGCCTTTGATCCTGAATCTGATTCTTGAAGTGAGAGCAGGGCTCTCAGACCAAAATGTACCCAGGGCACGCAGAGTCTAGAGGAGAAATGGAGTGCTTAAGATCGAGTCAGTTCCCCTCTTTGAACAGTCGAAGTCCCTTTTCTCATTCAGTTAAAGCCAGGAGAATCTCAGTTGGGACTTGGCAGTAGAAGGCATCTGCTAGATGATACTAGCCATCAGGCATTTAATGAGGGGAAATTTCTATGAAAATAAACAAAAACAAAGGCTAATAGTTGGAAACCCAATTTCTGAGTCCACAGGGCAGCCAGTGGAGAGGATTTCTAGATACCTTTAAACAATTGCCCCCAGGCATAGGTGTGGAGAGCATGATTGAAGCCCCACACTTATGTCGCTCTGGGTCTGATAAAATTTGCACACCTCACATAGCTCAGACTGCTCTGAGCTATTTTTCTTTTCTTTTCTTCTTTTACAATCGAGAACATGTAAAGGATTGTCCTACATATCAACCAGTTCAGAGACATTTCAAGTAAAGCAGCTTCAGATCTATATATAACTGTCATTATAGTTAGTGTTTTCTATTTCACTGCAGTGCTCTAAGCCATGACTATGTAGCCTGACCAAATCGAGGGTCGGGCTGCTTGTTCTCATGGCCCAATAACGAGATACAGATGAACTGGGACAGAAGAGAATCTTTATTTTTGTAACCGATTACAGGGAGAAGACACACAGCTAACATTCTGAATGGGGAAAAGCTTAAAAGCCTTTCCTTTGAGAAAAGAGGTAAGATTAGGATGTCTAATATCACAACTGTTATTCAGTGCGTTACTGAAAGTTTTAGACAAAGCAATTAGGCAATATAAATAAATAAATGGCATACATATTGAAAAATAAGAAGTCAAATTATTTCTATTTGCAGATGATATAATCTTATATGCATAGAAAAGTCTAAGACTCTACCAAAAAACAAACAAAAAAACCTCTTAAAACTGAGAAATAAATT
The DNA here is from genome assembly GCF_000951045.1 of Mandrillus leucophaeus. NCBI lineage: Eukaryota > Metazoa > Chordata > Mammalia > Primates > Cercopithecidae > Mandrillus > Mandrillus leucophaeus. The sequence continues at coordinate 572,326 of NW_012106319.1, read as the reverse complement.
CAGTAAAATTGCAGGATATAATATCAGTATACACAAATCATCAGTACTCCTACATTCCAACAACAAACTACCTGAAAAATAAATCAAAAAAGTGATCTCATTTATAGTAGTTATGAAAAAAATATTTAGGAGTAAATTGAACTGAGGAGGTGAATGAAAATCTCTACAATAAAACTGAAAACCACCAATGAAAAAAATTGAAGAGAACCCCTAAAATAAAAAGGCATATTATGCTTATGAATTGGAAGAGTTACATTGTTAAGATAATCATGCTACATAAAGCAATCTACAAGGTCAGCACAATCTGTCTTAAAATACCAATGACATTCCTCACTTCAGAGGTAGAGAAAAACAGCCCTAAAATTTATATGGAGTCAAAAAAGACTCAGAATAGACAAAGCAATCCTGAGCAAAAAAGCAAAGCTGGAGACATTACACTACCTCACTTCAAAATATATACAAAGCTCTCTTAACCAAAACAGCATGGTATTGGTATACAAACAGATGCACAGACCAATGAAACAGAGTAGAGTACCCAGAAATAAACTCAGGTATTTAGAGGCAATTGATTTTTGACAAATTTGCCAGAAGTATGCACTGGGAAAAAGATATTCTTTAATAAATTATGCAGGCAAAACTAAATATCAATATGCAGAAGAATAACTTCTTACTTCTCAGTGTATACATAAATCAACTCAAAATGAATTAAATACTTAAATTTATGACCTGAAACTATAAAAATACTTCTATAGGGGAAATGCTTCAGGACATCAGTCTAGGCAAATATTTTATGCATAAGACTTTGAAAGTGGCCGGGCGCAGTGGCTCAAGCCTGTAATCCCAGCACTTTGGGAGGCCGAGATGGGCGGATCACGAGGTCAGGAGATCGAGACCATCCTGGCTAACACGTTGAAACCCCGTCTCTACTTAAAAAGTACAAAAAACTAGCCAGGCGATGTGGCGGGCGCCTGTAGTACCAGCTACTCGGGAGGCTGAGGCAGGAGAATGGCGTAAACCCGGGAGACGGAGCTTGCAGTGAGCTGAGATCCGGCCACTGCACTCCAGCCTGGGTGACAGAGCCAGACTCGGTCTCAAAAAAAAAAAAAAAAAAAGACTTTGAAAGTACAAACAACAAAAACACAAATAGACAAATGTGGTTATATCAAACTAAAAGCATTCTGCACAGCAAAGAAAGCCGCCAACAGAATGAAGACACAATCTGCAGAATAGGAGAAGCTATATGTAGATTAGTCCTCTGACAAGGGATTTCTGTTCAGAATATACAAGGAACTCAAACAACTCAGCATAAAAAAAAATTGATTACAAAATGGGCAAAGAATATAAACAGACATTTCTCACAGAAAGACATACAAATGGCCAATAAACAGACGAAGAAAAAATTCAACATCACTAATCATCAGGGAAATGCAAATCAAAATCAAAATGAGATTCTGTGTCCCATCCCTGTTAGAATGACTATTAAGAACATGAAAACTAGCAAATGCTGGGAAGGATGTGGAGTAAAGGGGGTTGTTATACATTGTTAGTGGACATAGAAATTAATACATTCATTGTAGAAACAATATAGAGGTTTCTCAAAAAAAACTAAAAATTGAACTGCTGAAAGACTCAGGTTCCCACTATTTTGTATTTATTCAAAAGAAAAGAAATCAGTGTATCAAAGATATGCATGCACCCTCCATATTTATTGCAGCACTACTCACAATAGCCAAGATATAAAATAAACCTAAATGCCCATCAACAGATAAATGGATAAAGAAAATGTGATCATATATAATGAAATAGTATTCAGCTATAAAAAATGAAATCTTGTCATTCCCAACAACATGGATAAGCATGGAGGACACTATGTTAAGTGAAATAAGTCAAAGTACAGCAAGATAAATACCACATATTTTAACTTATATGTTGGAGCTAAAAAATAACTGAACAAAGAAGTAGAGAGCAGAAAAAATATTACTAGAAGCTAGGAAAGTCTTAGGGAGAAGAAGATAGAGATAGGTTAATTAATGGATACAACATTATAGCTAGGTAAGAATACTCTCTAGTGCACTATAGTGCTGTAGGGTATATATAGTTAACAATAATTTTCAAAAAGCTGGAAAAAAGGATTTTGAAAGTTCCCAACACAAAGAAATAATAAACATTTGGGATGTATACGTTGCATGCATGTATTGAATTATCCTTTTGTATTCCATAAATATGTACAATTATTAAATGTCAACTTAAAAGGGAAGAAGAAAAAGAAATCTATAAACTTGGGACATCTATAGGGTAGATCTCATCTATATCCTTCGTCCATAATCTATATCCTTCATCCATAATCAAGTTTTTTATAGAAGAGGACTCCAGAAAACTTCCTTTATTTCTCTCTATATTTTTGGATTATGCTTTTCTCCTTTTGTAAAAAATCATATCTATGATACTTTAAAAGGTGTCCTAAAATAAATTCTTTCTCTATGTTCAATCATAAAAGAAAAGATATGACTTAATAGGTATAAGAGGTAGAAACAAATAGAAAACAAAGGAAGTTTTTTATTAACCTATTCAACAAATCCATATGTTTAAATTAAACATTCTATCTGTAAAGGGGCAGAATATTTAATAACCATCACTTAAATTCATTGTCTGTGAAATATTCTCTGAGTGAGCATTGTGCTTCTGCCTTAGATATACAACATGATAATTTCCCTTTTTTTGTAAGAAATTTTATACTACTTTTGTATTATCCAACGGCCTTCTACAGAAAAAAAAGATCAGTGACTAAAATCTATACTTTGTTTATAGCATTATTAACAACTTAAAATAGTCTGTCAGGTATTAAAATTTTAGAGAGATAAGCTTATTCCTGCAAGAATGGCTGTAATGAAAAAAAAAAAAAAAGTAGATGTTGGCATGGATGCAGTGCAAAGGGAACACTTCTAGACTGCTGGTGGGAATATAAACTAGTACAACCACTATGGAAAAGAGTGTGGAGACTCCTTAAGGAAGAGACTTTCAGATTTGCTTAATTAAAACCCCTCATTTTAATAGTGAGCAAAAAGAAGTCAAGCAAGACTAAATTATTTTCCTTAGCTTCTCATTCACAGAGTTGATATGTACATAGATCTAATTCCCACTCCAATTTATCCTTTCCTTGTTCACTGTCATTAATTAGTCCTAAATTTTGTAGTGGTTTACAGATGTCAAAGACTGTCTCTGATGTGGGTCCAAAGAGCAAACTAATCACTGTCTTACGGTGCTTTATATAAGCATATATAAATAAAGCATATATACGGTGCTTTATATAAGAATATATACATTCGTAACTTCTTACAGTGATAATTTCTATGAGAAAAAAATTAATATACTAGTGTGAAAAAGCTGAATGAGAGACCTAAGCTGAGGGATGTACTTTATAATGGGAGTCAGGAGTTGAGGCCAAGCGACAAGAAACAGCCACCGTTGTGAAGATCTGGGAAAAGAATGTTCGATGGAGATATAAGAGGTTAAGGGTTAGAATGTGAATGTAAGCAGAGTACATCTAACAAACATGTGGTGTAGACTAATGAGGAGTCTGAGCCCAGAGACCCCTGTACACTTCAATACAGAGCCTCGACTTTATTGAAAGAATCCCTTTGGATCTTGTCTGGAGAATGGACTAATGGGTAGCAAAAATGAAAACAAGAAGAACAATTAAAAGGCTATTATTCTTTCCTTAATCAGACAATAAATTACTTTTTAGAAATGTAAACTCTTGTAAAAATTAAGGAACAAAGAATAAGCAAACATAATATTCTGTCAAAAATTATTGATTTTCTTCTTAAATCGTGTATTTACTAAGTACTATATTTTGAATATCTCTGAACAAGTTGTGACAAGTAAACAAAATGAAGGACTTATTATAATTTAGAAATCTGGGGAAAAGCAATAACGTTTAGTGAAGAGGACATGTATCTTAGAACATATTTAAATCTATTTACAAGAAAGCATAATGAATTTAAATGTTATAAGTCAGAATTCATTTTTAAATTTTAAGCTGTATTTCAAGTATACATATAATTTGTGATTATTACTTATTTTGTAAGCTTACCGTTTATTTTTAGAATACTAAACATGTAGTGTTGTATTACATAAAAAAGAATGTTACTCAATAGGACTTTGTGAAATTCAGTGTGAGTTTCTATGCTAGCTAAACTCTATATATTATTTGTTTCTATCATGGATTGCTGTCCTTAAAAGTTGTGTAATTTTTTTTAATCGTGACTAGTATGCCCTGCCTTAATGTAATTATTAATATTGCTCTTAGTTTTAAATTTGGCAGGTTATAGGGTACATAATATAAGTTATAAAATTTCAAAACTTCAAATAATGACCAAAGCAGAGAAAGCTTTTATTTCAAAAAATGATGCTATTCTAGAACACTTGTTACTCAGGTATAATTTTGAATTACTGTTTAATTCTATTACAATAATAAATACAATTTATCTATGATAATTCACGAATGGAACTAGTTAATCTTGAATTCCTTATTTCTACTAATAATACTTGATACACAAAAAATTTTCGGGTACTCTAAAATTGCTCATCATTTGTAGGAGTAGAAACCCAGAGTTCAAAATTTTAGGTATTTCGTTTATTTGAAAGTTCAAAAGGATGTCCAAGTAATAGCCTCTTAAATTTTCCCAAGCCACATCAGAAATTTAGCCCTTAATTAGTTTCTATTCAGCTACTTTGCAAAAAGCTGTTTCAAAATGAAAGTTGTTAATTTCTTCTAACACAACTCCAACCAAATTATTATGTGCTGTATAAGAGAAATATCACAAAATACCTAGCTTAATGAAGATACTCACATTTCTAAAAGTGATCAATTTAATCAATTTTATCTTGTTTAAATCATATGAAAGCATATGCAGGAGAGAGATAGATAACTACAGTTATCTAACTCTAGTTAGATAATAATAATGTAATCAAATAGTCAAGAATTCTAAATGTATTAATTTTACCTTTATGTAAATACATTATCTAGTTGTCACAATCACATTAAAAGATTAAATTTTTATTCTTTGAATGCAAGATAAAGACTATAATGTGTTCATTTTTTTTCTGCCCCTCTTCTACTTGTGATGTTTTATTTATATAAATGGGGTTTTGGGTAAATATTGTCAATGTCAAATTATTGCTTTCTAATATTCATTAGAGTGATTTTCAAAGTTTAACTGAAATTTTCATTCAGTTCTCTAATAATGAATAAACATTTGGATTTAACTTTTAATATAACTTGCTTAAATAATTGCATCATTTTAAACAAAATTTGTTTTTTTCCACTTATTTGTTTGGGCTTGAAATTTATATCATCTGATGTCTATACTTTGAGTGACACAAATTAGCTGCAATTACTAAATGCTTATTGTATGCCAAGGATTATACTAAATATCTCATATGCATAATCTCATTTGTTTCATGAGACAGCTCTATGGAATAAATGTTTTTAACACCATGTTCCAAAAAAGAAAACTGTTGTGTACTTAGATTAAATATATGAATTATTAAATCTGAATTAAAATCTGGAATTACTTGGCATTGGAGTCCAGGCTATGGATTCTGCAATGTATGCCATGCTCTAGGTCGTGCTCTGTTTCTCCTGCTGTGTATTTGCTTTTTAATTTATTTTTGTTCTTGCTCTGTTTCATCCCACCCTCCCACAAACCCATGATATAAACATCTTTGAAAAGGTGTGAAATTGCAGATGAAAGGGAAGCAGATATTACTGAACTCCTATCAGCAGAAAGAATGAGTTGTCCAACAATTTTGTTGGTCTGGATTTTTTATGAACCAGGTTGTAGAAGGAATGAAGCCCAGCTTTCAATTACAGAGAATAGATCCTTAGTTTAATGAGATCAAGCATTTTTAGTAGCATTGCTCTTGCTTTTCTTTTCTGAAGATTCAGCCTAATAGGAATTTATAATTTATAGCAATATCTATCAATCTCTGGAAACCCTTAGTGTTTCATGACTTAGCATTTCATATTTTTGTTAAGTTCAATAATTTTTTGTGTCCCCAGAAATATTTTAATACGTTGTGGCTGAATGTGGTCTGATATGCAGATATCAGTATAAACCAAAAGTTTTCATTTTTGTTTGCAAATATCTCTACAAGTGAAAGGCAGACATTGCCTTAAAATACAAATAATATCTAAGTTTTATTTTCATATATTTTATATATTTGCTGTCTTTACCTTGTGACAAGAATGAATTCAAATTAATTATGAGATTTTTAAAATTTTCAGCCTCATCACTCATAGCCTCTTAGTTTTGAAAGATAGTAACCATAAAATAGAGTACTAGAAGTAATTTACTCTTTTCATTTTATTATTTTTAAATTGAAAATAACATTACTAACATATTTAGTAACTTATTTAATCTGCACCTAGGGTTTTTTTCTCTGTCTTCTGCTCCATGGACAAATTCTAAAACATTAATATATTTCAGTCAATTAAAAAACTTTCCATTCATCCCCTTCCAAATATAGAATATTACTGCATTGGATTCCTCATTATTGGTTGTTATGGATTGAATTTTGTACCCCAAGAAAGATATACTGAAGTTCTAACCCACAGTACCTCAGCATGTAATCTTACTTGGAAATAGGGTCTCTACAGAAGAAAAATGGCTTCAATTTCTAGTTATCCATCTGTTTCATATTTTATTTCTATTATACAATGTGTTATAGAGACAAGATGATAGCTGCTATGAATCCAATCTTTTCAGACTGTAGTAGCCCACAGCTCATTCTCTTTGTACATCTTTCTGTCTTACTAAATTTTATGAAAACATATTACATGTGCTTAATGTACCTAAAGAAAAAATTCAGTTCTTTTGTGGATATTGAAGTTTAAAACATATTGTGATAATTGCCTTATATAAATAGGTCATCCCTAACCTCTGCAAACAACGAATCACCACCCTATATTCAGCAACATCCAGCATCAACCATTACACTCTGAAAAATCTCTTTTAAGACAATTATACATATAACCATTAAAATCAGTGTTCTGATTATCTGCTCAAAATCACAATAAAAGTCAAACACAGAAGTTCCAGTTCTTTCATTAAAAAATTCTAAAATAGAAAAGTGAATTTTTAGAAAAAAGATTTTTATGGAAAATAAAACATGGCACATATAATTACACAGGGACAAATGCTCTGTTTTCGTGATGAGCTCAGAGGAATGAAACTGCAAATTCAAAATTCTTTCTTCATTTTCACTTAGCATATAGACTCCAAAATAATAGTAAAATGCATGCCTTTACATTTCCTGTGATTTTAAACACATAGGAATCTATTTGTTAGATGTGTTTTGCGAATTCTGGTTCTCCAAATAAAATCAAATGTTACATTAAAAACAATTGTTCCTTCTAAACTTTGGAGTGGAGACTGACTACAATTCCAGGAAGCTGTTTTGTTTATCTATGAAACAAATAATTTGAAATTAAATATTCATATTTAGCAGTGATGAAAATAAATTTTACAGACTACCCAGTCAAGTACTAATAAAAGATACTCGAATTACTGCATTCTGTTTTACTTGAATATTTCTTTGCATATGACTATTTTACTATCTTAATGAAAAGCTGTTTAATATTAAGTATATGTCATTCTTATTCATGTATCATTTAAATAGCAGCAATGTTGGAATTTAAATATTTTCCAATGTGAGATATTTGTTGAGGTTTTAGTCAAAATTAGAGATGGATATAATTGTTTTGAGTAATACTATAGATTTATATACGATTAAAGTAGAAATATTATAGTATTACAACATACAATTATTATTTTTGAATAGAGATAAACTCAGTGGTTACTATTTTATATTTATATTACGTTGATATTTTTCAATTAAATTTTCTTCTAATATACATTGTTTTATATCAGTGTAGCAATTTCTCATTTAGTCTATATTGTTTAAAAATATACATATATTTAAAATACATATATATAATCACAGCAGAAAACAGTACTCATTTAAACTTTTATTTTAAGTTCAAGGGTACGTGTGCTTTTTGTTATAAATGTAAACTCGTGTCATGGGGGTTTGTTGCACAGATGATTCCGTCACCCAGGTATTAAGCCCAGTACCTAATAATTATCATTTCTGCTCCTCTGCTTCCTCCCACTCTTCCCCATTCAAGTCGACCCGAGTGTCTCTAATTTCCTTCTTTGTGTTTGTAGGTTCTCATCATTTAGCTCCCAGTTAAAAGTGAGGACACGTGGTATTTGGTTTTCTGTTCCTGTGTTAGTTTGCTAAGGATAATGACCTCCAGCACCATTTACGTCCCTGAAGATTTTAATGAAAGTTCAGATTTACAAAAATAAAAAAGAAGAACATACAGAATTACTAAATCTTAGGTTCTTGAATGAGTATCTAAAACACAGATTAGATAAAAATAAAGTCAACAGAAAATTTTTCCCCACTTCACCATGAAAAAATTATCTTATACTTGCCACCACTCCCCACAGCATCTTCCTGTCTCTTCTGTTTGTGCCAATAAGATGACCCCAGAAAATCATGATAGGTTACACCATCTTGTCCCCAGGAGGACACCTAGAATCTTGAAGCCAGATGTCCTTCCACAACAGGGCTTAACATTCTATTGTTGTTTCTATCTAATTTAAAATAGCAAACCTATGTGTTATAGCTGCTGCAAGTAAGAAAAAAATATTGAAATGTATGTTACTGAACATTAATATTTTTAAAAATAGTTTAACATATTCATTTTGTTACATAGATTTGTGTTTGTCTCTTGTGATTTTGGATTTTCCCTCCAAAAAGCTTTGTTCTTCTGCATGTAGTTGTTTATGAATTTGACAAGGCTACTGGGAGTAAGAGTGTAAATTTCAGGGTTATCTGTAAGTTCCTTAAGAAAGCAGAGAACCCCACCACATGTATATCCTGAGGAAGTGTGAAATATTCAGGAATTTACAGAGATATTAAGCATGCAATCACAAAATAAAGTCAATAATTTTGAAGTCTGATTAGTTTATAATGGTTCTTCAGCAAAGAAAGTGTTTCATTCGTTATTTCATTCGTTATTTCACATTTAGGATCAATATGGAACAACTATTAAATGAACAAAATTAAATATGTCAAAAGTGTACTAGAAAATGCTGAAACACTTAATTAAGATAAAAAGCATGCATGTGTCATGACACACTTGACTTATAACTCCAAGGATGACTCCCAATGAAGAATGCATAAAGTTGAATGAGAAACTACACTAGAAAGCACAAAAATCATGAAAGAAAAAATTTCATCTCAAGCCCCATTCACACCACAGAACAAAAACTTTCAGTTAAAGGAAGAATAACTATGGAAAAGAAGGGAATAAAGAATATTACAAAGGCGAAGAAAACAGAAAAAGCTGTAGACTAAAACTGTTAGATATCTTCATGCCATTTTCTTTTTTCAGGAGCAATTTGAGTAAATTGGCTAGAAATGCTAATGTATTATTAAGAAAAGGAGACTGATATCAACAGTTGAGGTTGCCAGTTGGTAAATGTAAGATGTAACAGAAAATTCCAGGGTTAGGTGACCCAGATAGTGTGAAACACATAATTATAGGTCAGTGGTTCTAGAAACTTCCTGATCTCTCCTTTAGTTATCTCCAAATCATCTGTGTTTCTGCCTCATTCTGCACTTCATTTCCTTCACTTTCTTATTCCCTCCTCTTTCCTTACCTCTTTAAGCTTAAGTTATCCTAGTTCATTGTTTCAAACATTATCTTGCTAGCATTCTCAACTCTTTTTTTAACATTGCACATTCCTGGCCAAACCCTTCCATATATTATTTTTTGCTATTGCTTGCAAGTTGTTAAGAGTTGCTGGAGAAGATCAGTTCAATGTAAAAACAAAAGCAGATAAATTACACTATTGATCGATTCATGGTCTTTAATGACTTTCAGATTTGCATTACTAAAAATAGTAAATTCTCTCTTCCTGCTTTTCCACATAGTTATTTCAGCTGTTATTTATTTTTCAAATTTATTTATTTTTTTCTCCCTTCAATGTTACAGATGACCTCTACCACTACTTTACAAAGAAACTAAAATCTACCAAATAAAACCTCCCATGATTATTTGCCACCTTGGCTATAGCTATCTTCATTTATACTTTGTTCACATCTTTCCTTCTTCCTTTTGTTTTCAGGGAGCAAAGCATTTTTCTTCCTTTTCTGTAAGACTAGTTATTTTATTTCTCTAAATTTCATCCTAATCTTTATCCTCATACACTAATCTTTATTCATATGTATAAATTATCACTTCACTTTTGTAATATCTAATTTTCTCACTTTAATAAATCCTTTCAATCAACATCTACTTTTCTGTAAATCTATCTGTGTTTCACAGTCATCATCACTTATATCTCCATTTCTGAGTTCTCATTTGGCTTTTTATGGCCTCCATAATCGGATTACTTCTGATATGAGATTATTACTGACATCTCTATTTTGATAACTTAGTGTGACACTAACATCAACAAATATGTAGGAACCATATTTAGGTATCCCTTCTCCCCAACCCTGACTTCCAAAATTGACTTCCAAAATCCCACACATTTTGTTCTGTTCTTTGACTCTCACTTCCTTTCCAGATGTCTTAGGTCAGTCTCCTAATGTGATCTCCCTGAAGCCGGTCTTGTCTACTTTAATTTCATCTCCAATGTTAGCTAGGTATGTTTCTTTCTTTAAAAAAAAATTATTTTATTTTTCAGATAAAAACATTTCAGTGAGTTCTAGTTATGGTCAGTAAAAAATCCAGTCTTTTTCTTGCCCAGCTCATTTCACCCTTCTGCTCCAGTTTTTGCAAGTCTCTCTTAAACATCCTTGCCTTGTAAAATACGCCAATCATTCTCTCACTTCCCAACCTTTTCAAAGACTATTTATTTAATGCATCTTTCAATCTTATCCAAACCGTGTTTGTAGTTTCATGATCTACTTATCACTTCCTTTCTTTAGCATTCTCTGACGACTTCAAGAATCATTACACGCCCCCAAGAACTCTCATGATAACCTGTACTTTTGTGTCATTGAGTTCCTTAAATACTTTGTTCTTTATATACTTCCATGTTCATTTTCTAACAGCTGATGCTTTCGTTGAAACCATTACAGTTCTATAAGCATGATGAGGAAATTAAGTGCCATTTCTGCTATCTAATTTCTGTTCCCACTGTTTTGAAATGTATTTTCTCAATCATTCTGACTGCAACACCTGCTGCTCATCTAGTAAATACTCATACATCAAGGCAATTTTAAACTGATTAAGGTCTTTCTCTCCAATGAATAAGTTAGGCTATTTTAAAAGAATAACAGTGATAAATATAAACAGAATGCATCCTCCTCAGTGAATCCTTTAAGTGATATGCTGTTGTGCTATCGCATCATTCAGCATGAAGGTGACAAGAGACTTGCTGTCAGCTCACACCTACTGAGGAAAAATGGCTTTCTTCTCTTTCCTTAAAAAGCAGTCTCTGACAAGTAAATAAGGCAAATGATTTTTCATTAAAATGTATATAATGATGACTCTGCAGCGGTCATCTCAGCACATAAACGGGTTTACCATTTTATTTTTTAGAACCATAAAGCACCTTTATACCATTGTTTGCTTACTTCACCCATATTCTCTCTCTCTCTCTTTTTTTTTTTTTTTTTTTTTTTTTGAGACAGTCTTGCTCGCTTGTCCAGGCTGGAGTGCAGGGGCATGATCTCATCTCACTGCAACCTCTGTCTCTGGGGTTCAAGCAATTCTCCTGCCTCAGCCTCCCAAGTAGCTAGCACTGCAGGTGACTGCCACCACACCTGGCTAATTTTTTTTTTTTTTTTTAATTTTTTTTTATTTTTTAGATAAAGTCTCACTCTGTCACCCAGGCTGGAGTGCAATGGCGCGATCTTGGCTCATTGTAACCTCCTCTTCCCAGGTTCAAGCAATTCTCCTGCCTCAGCCTCCTGAGTAGTTGGGATTATAGGGGTCCACCACCACCCCAGCTAATTTTGTATTTTTAGTAGAGACAGGATTTCTCCATGTTGGTCAGGCTGGTCTAGACTCCCTGACCTCGGGTGATCTGCCGACCTCAGCCTCCCAATGTGCTGGGATTACAGTCGTGAGCCAGCACACCCAGCCCCAATTTTTATATTTTTTTTTCAGTAGAGATGGGGTTTCACCATGTTGGCCAGGCTGGTCTCGAACTCCTGACCTCAGGTGATCTGCCCACCTCGGCCTTCAAAGTACTGGGATTACAGGCATGAGCCACTGTGCCAGGGCCCATATTCTCTTTTATCACTGATAACAAAAGTGTTTTGTGCTTATCAAATATCCATATTAATCCATCCTATATCCTAATATGTTCTCTTTTAAGTTGATTAAATATATCTCCCCAAAATGGTATTTTCTGATGTGTAGTGATAAATACCAAGTTTAAAAATTGTTTAGCCACCACAGTGAAGTGGAAAATTCTCATTCATCACTTATATTACCTCCTTCCCTTATTACAAAATGATTTTTAGAAATTCACAGGCAAAATGGAATGCATTTCAGCCATTCCAATTTCAGCAAAATGTGTTTAAGGCATATTTCTTTCAAATTTGTACTGATCAGTGAGTGGTTAATTGCAGTATCAAATTTCATTATAAATTGCAACTGTCGAAATCACAGATGCAATTTAGTTACTTTTATTATCATTATAAAAATAATTTCACCTTTCATTTTAGATTTAGGGGGTACATGAGCAAGTTTGTTATATAAGTTCATTATGTAATACTAAGGTTTAGGGAACAAAAGCTGTGAGTTTGTCATAGATTCCTCTTTTAAGTTTGAGGTATGTTCCTTTGCTGCCTAGTTTCTTGAGGGTTTTTGGCATAAAGGGATGATGAATTTTATTGAATGCTTTTTCTGCATCTATTCAGATCACCATATGTTTTTTGTTTCTAATTCTGTTATGTGGTGAATCACATTTACTAATTTGTGTATGTGGAATCAACCTTGTATTACAAGGATCACTTAATCATAGTAAATTGATTTTTGATGTGCTACTGGATTCTGTTTGTTAGTATTTTGTTGAAGATGTGTGTGTCTGTGTTCATCAGGGATATTGACCTGTGGATTCTTTTTTTTTTTTTTTTTTTTGGTCGTATCTTTGACAGATTTTTTATTGGGATGATGCTGGGTTTATTGAATGAGTAAAGGAGAAATTCTTCCTACTCAATTTTTTGAATAGTTTCAATAATATTGGTACCAGCTATTCTTTGTATGTCTGGTAGTACTTGGTTGTGAACGCATCTGGTCCAGTGCTCTTAGTGATTGGTAGGTTTTTATTACTAACTCAATTTTGCCACTCAGTAACGGTCTGTGCAGGGTTTTGATCTCTACTTTGCTCAGTATTGGGAGGTGGTGTGTCTCTAGGAATTTATCCATTTCCTCTAGATTTTCAAGTTTGTGTACATAGAGGAGTTCATAACAGTATGTTATTATCTTTTGTATTTTGGGGGGATTAATGATCATGTCACCTCTGTCATTTGTGATTATGCTTATTTGGGTCTTCTCTCATTTTCTTTCTTTGTTAATCTAGTTAGTGGTATATTGATCTTGTTTATTCTTTCACAAAACCAACTTTTGGCTTTATTAATTCTTTATACAGATTTTTGGATCTCAATTTCATTAAGTTCTGCTCTAATTTCAGTTAGTTTTTTTCTTCTTCTAGCTTTGAGTTTAGTTTGTTCTTATTTTTCTAGTTTCTATAGGTGTGATGTTAAGTTGTTAATTTGAGATGTTTCTATCTTTTTTTATTTGTATATATTTTTTGAGACAAAGTTTCGCTCAGGCTGGAGTTGCCCAGGCTAGAGTTCAATGGTACCATCTCAGCTCACCACAACCTCCACCCCACAGGTTCAAACAATTCTCTTGCCTCAGCTTCCGGAGTAGCTAGGATTATAGGCATGCACCACCACGCCTGGCTAATTTTGTATTTTTAGTAGAGATGGTGTTTCTCCATGTTGGTCAGGCTGATCTTGAACTCCAGACCTCAGGTGATCCACCCACCTTGGCCTCCCAAAGTGCTGGGATTACACGCATGAGCCACCGCCCCTGGCCAATGCTTCTATCTTCTTGATGTAGGCATTTAGTGCCATAAACTTTCCTCTTAACACTGATTTTGTCGCATTTCACATTTTTGGGTATGTTTTTTCTCTCTTTTCACTTATTTCAAATTATTGTTTGATTTTTGCCTTGATCTTTATCTAAAAGTCATTCAGGAACTAGTTAATTTCCATATAATTGTACAGTTTTGAGATATTTTCTTGGTATTGATTTCTACTTTTATTCATCTGTGAGATTATGCTTGGTATGATTTCAATTGCCTTGAATTTATTGAGGTTTGCTTTATGACTGAGGATGTCATCAATTTTAGAGTGTATTCCATGTATACATGAGAGGAGTATACATTTTTTGGTTGTGGGAGGAGTCTTCTGTAGATATATTATTTGGTCTAATTGGTAGAGTGTCTAATTGAAGTCCAGAGTTTCTTTGTTAATTTGCTGCCTTGATGATCTAGCTGATGCTGTCAGTGGAGTGTTGAAGTCCCCTACTATTATTGTGTGGTTGTTTAAGTATTTTCATAGCTCTAGAAGTACTGGTTTGATAAATCTGGTTGTTCTCATGTTAGGTGCATATATTTTCAGGATAGTTAAATCTTCTTGTTGATTTAGGCCCTTTACCATTATATAATGCCCTTCTTTGTCCTATTTTACCATTGCAGGTTTAAATTCTGTTTTATCTGATATAATAATAGGGACTCCTGCTCTCTTTTATATTCTGTTTTTGTGTTAGATCTTTCTCTAACCTTTACTTTGAGTCTCTGGGTGCCATTACACTTGAGATGTATCTCTTGAAGACAGCAGATGAATGGATCTTGTTTTTTTTTTAATCCAACTTGCCACTCTGTGCCTTTTAAGTGAACGCTTTTAGACCCTTTATGTTCAAGGTTAATACTGATATGTGAGGTTTTGATTCTATGATGAAGCCGTCAGCTGATTGTTTTGTAGTTTCTGTTGTATAGTTGCTTGAGAGGGTCAATGGATTATTCACTTCAGTGTGTTTTTATAGTGGCAGGTATTGATTCTCTCTCTCTTTTTTTTTTCTTCTTCATGTTTAAAACTCACTTAAAGATCTCTTGTAAGGTTGGGGTAATGGTAACAAATTCTCTTAGCAATTTATTGTCTATAAAAGATGTGCATTTCTCCTTCACTTTAGAACCTTTTTGTTTGACGAGACATGAAATTCTTGTTTGGAATTTCTTTTCTTTCAGATTGCCAAATACTGGCCCCCTTTGATTCTGGCTTGTCTGGCTTTTGCTGAGAAAACCACTGTTGCCCTGATGGGGTTCCACCTAATGTAATTGATCTTTTTCTCTAGCGTTCTTAACTTCTTTTTTAATTGGCCTTGTGCAGTGTGAATAGTGTATGCTTTGGTGGTATCTATTTTCTACAGTTTCTCACAGGCGTTCTCTGGATATCTTTAATCTTGATATCTACCTCTCTAGCAAAATTACATTTTTTTTTTTTTGTTTTTCAGATTGTTTATGTTGTCTTTTTCTCTCTCATGAATGCTAATAATTTGTAGGTTTGGTTGCTTTACATAATCCCATATTTCTCAAAGACTTTGCTCATGTATTTTAAATTACTATTTTTTAAAATTTTTGCCTCAGTGGGTTAGTTAAAAAAAACCAGTCTTCAATATTTAACAGATAGATTTTAAAAGAGCAAATATTCTCTCTGAAAGTTTACACGGCATCTTTTTTGTTGTAAGGTAAGAAAAACAATGATACTAGATTTATACTTCAAAACTGCAGGTCTTCTTCTATAATACATACACTCTTAAAACAGTTACCATTATTATCACCAAAGCAATTATCATTACTAAAAAGTTACAACAAAGATGAAGTTATACTGGAATAAAATGTGTTCCTTCTCAGATGTAACAAGAGAATGACTAGTCATTGACAACAAAGTGAGGTTTCTATGATAAAACAAAGGGGCTTTTGGACAGTGTGAAAATTGATTACATGTGTTGAACTAAGAACAACTGAAGAAACAGTAGCAAATTCCCTGGTACAAGTCACTGTAAGATGAAACTCAGAAAACGCAAACATAACTTGCTTCATGGAGAAGGAAAAGGTACGCAGAATATGGCTGCTGCCTAATGGAATACACACACACACACACACACACACACACACACACACAAACACAGTGTCCCATTGAGAACATGCTCTTCAATTTATTATAAAAGGTTTTTATTAAATTTTTTTAAATTAAAAATAATGTTTTTAATGTGAATATTTCTATACATTTTCTCAAATTGTTAAAAAAGAAAACTATAAAGACTAAATTTATAAACCAGGGAGGTAGACACATACTATTAACTGAGAATGTTCCAAATAAGAATTTATATTATGAATATATATATATATTTATGCAATCTTTTTGATGTTTCCCTCCAGCTAAGCTTTCTTTACTTACCATCAAAAGTAGCATTATCAATGAGATTTTCACAGTCCATGTCTACAATTTTATCCATCTCCATACTATTTCTCAATAAAACTGTAGCAATTCCTACTCATAGCAGTGCACTGAACCTGATTTTAATAAACTCAGTGATTCTTTGTTGCTCATGCAGTGGATTTCTCATTCAGTGTAGAAGCTCAAAACGTTTGGAATTATTGACTTTTTATTGTCTTCACTCTTATTGCATGTAGAATTATTCCTATGACACTTGCCCTTTGGTTTTTAGGATTATTCTCTCTCTCTATATGAATAACTTATGTCCTTATTTGGTTATAAGCAAATTTATTGACTATGCGGTACTGTTCTATTTTTGATGTGTAAACTTTCACATGTTGGCGACAAAATGTTTGATGAATGAGAAAATTAATGTTCAGCTGTCATAAATAATCATTTATCTCTCTTTAGATATATAAATATAGATATGCCTAAAGATGTGAATACCATACATCCACAGTTAAAGAAGAGTGCTTTGTTCCACATTATTCATTCTCTAAAGGATTTAATCTAATTGATATATACTTTACCTAAAGTAGAATGAGTTGAGGATGTCTCTACTTTTTATTTGTATATGTACTTAAGTGCCTATTTTCACCAGGCCATGTTCTAGAGACTAACATGCAGCCGCACACAACTTACTCCCGGCGCTCATTCTGTTGGAGCTCAGAAAATAATACCCCAAAATAAAGGCTTCAGAAACAGCCTCAGAAGCAAAAGTTTATCTCTGACATTCTCATGCCCTCCTGACTCTCACCCTTATTCTCCCTAGAGCCAAGCTATAGAATCTGGAAGCCCTCTTCCTCATGGTTGATCATAGAAACCAGAACCCTTTTTACCCACATTCAGCCATAAAACCTAATAATGTTACTATTTCTCCTTCTGTTCTGTGTAAAAATTGGCCGTAAAGAAATTATCTGACCTACTTCGTTTGACTGTAGATCATAAGATCCTCATTTAAGAAAGGGTCCTGCCCCATAAGCAGAAAGAAAGAAGCCTGCACTGAAAAATCTGGACAGACAGGCCTTTTGGGGCTTCCTCATTCAGTCTAATAGATTAAGAAAACATAACCCTTATGTCCAATTACAGTTCTACATGGCCATCCATTCTCCATTGAACCTAAGCATTCAAATGGACAATTTCTCTTGTATCTTTGGGTCTTCATTCCAAACGCATCCATGTCATGTAAGACTGACCAAATAAATTGATATGCCTTTTCTCAGTTGATTTTTTTTTTTCAGTTCACTTTTTTAGTAAACCTTCAGAGGGTGAAGAGGAAATTTTTCCTTTACCCCTATAGTTCTATTATAGAGATAAATGATTTTCACTAAAATAAATCTTGAATTTTTTTCATTGACTACATAAGCTAACATTTTAAAAGGATTATGAGGTCAAGAGTGACTAGTGCTATTTAAATTACATTGTCAAGGAAGTCAAGTTGGAGGGAAACTCTTTGTGTTAAAGTTTATTGATGTTTCAGTTTAATCTAAGGTACGCTGTAATAACAATAACCCCAAACCGCAATGGCTTACAACAATACTTAATTTATCCTTCACGTGAAATGTGGAATGGACTTTTAGTGGAAACACAATAAAAGTCTAAGTAAACGTTTTTTAAAAAAGATATTTTCCAGTTGATTCTGTAATTATATGGAGATGCAGAGGATTTACAACTGTTAAAACAAATGTGAAAAAGAACAATAGTAAATGGCTCACATTAGCTAATTTCAGAAAAAATTTACGAAGCTATGATAAGATGTAGTATTGCAATACTTATAGACAAAAAGATCAGTGAAGCAGAAGAAAAATACAGAAAACTGAACACACAAGTTTGGATATAGAAGGAAATAAATTAGTCTTAAAAATAGGGTGCTAAGACAATTCTATGACAAATAAAAGTTTCTTAAATGAGACGGGAAAATACATAAAAATAAAAATCACAACCCTTGCCTCTTAGTAAAAAAAGTAAGATATTAATACCAGACAGACTTTCGATCTAAAAATAAAAGGCAAAATAGAAATCTTTAAAAGAAATCATAAAAAATATGCTTATGCCAAAAGAAAGATCTGCTTATTTCACTGTATGTAATTTTTAACTCTATAGATATTGATTAGAAAAATTTGCCAAATCATCAACAATGATTTAATATAAAAATATTATATCATTGTTGACTAAAACACAGTACTTAGGAAGCATAAAAATAAAAATAAGATACCACATATACAGATAACAACTAAACCCTATATAAATGCATAGCATAGTAGTGGAACAGTAACACCAAAACACTATGATGAGGATTCAAATAAAGGCACAGCACAAATACTATTGAATTATAGAAAAGAGAGTCCTGAACTTTTGAAGGATGGAGAGAGGAAAATAAATGCTTTATAGCATAAGGTGTTCCTTAAGCCTGCAAATCTTTTAACACTAACAATATATTTGATTATAATTTTTTATGTTGTTACCATTTAAAAAGGCATTTACTGGATGTAAAAAGATAGCAAGATATTTGATTCAGTTTGTCATATTTTTCTTTATAAAAAGTAACATTTAACATAGAAACTTTTGAATTAAAATGCATTGCAGACTCATAATGTCATTTTAACATGTATTACTATACTTTGAATCCATTTATGGCTGAATCCTGAAATATATATTTGAACAGCTGTTAGTTGAAATAAAAGTACTCATTTTTTTACTAGACTAATTTTATGTAATGCTTAAAACTCTTTTAGCATTTTTATTTAACTAGGAGAATGGCAAAATGCCTAAAAACCTATAAGTTATGTGGCTGTACCTTGTATATATGTTTTTCTTCAAGTTCAACATTTTTAGTAAGAATCGCTTTTACAAAGTCTCAAAGTAAAATTAGAAATGCTTTAAAAATTACAAAAAAAAAAAAAAAAGAAAAGAAAAAAAGAAACACTGCAGGCCTGAAATGGTCACTTTGCCATTTAACTGACAAGGCATGCAGAGGAACTCACCTATCACTTGACATTTTGCTTTTTATAATTGATCATCATTTACATATATTCTCTTTCATAATTGTGTTTTAATTCCTTAAGTGAGGGTTCAGTCAATGTTCTTTAACTCTTCTTATTGTCTTTCACCAAATACTATTTTAATCATGATGGTATTTAAAAACCCAGGTAAAATGACATATCATAACTTAGAATAAATTTTAAATTAATTATTGAACTATCATATATATTCACCCACCATATAGGGCACAAAATTTTCTACTTTAAAACATGTCACTTCTTGAATTTTTTCTGTTCAGAATGTTCAAACATGACAATGTATTATATCTATTGTAACTAACGATGTTAATTTCTCCTTAAAATTGTAATTATTTTAGATGATAATTCTATAGGAACATCAACTAATTGATAATCCCTCAAAAAATTTTGTTTCAATGACTTTATGTAGTTTCATTGATTAAAAAAAAAGTAGTAGACATTTATTTTTAGTTAAAAAATATTTTAAAATATATTTTAAAACATTCTTTTCCCTTCCACATTTATTTCAGATTCAGAAGGTACATGTGCACATTTGTTGCATGGGTAAATTGCGTGTTGTTGGGGTTTGGTGTACCAATTATTTTGTCCATGTAGTGAGCATAGTATCCAACAGGTAGTTTTTAAATCTTTACTCTCCTCCTACCTTCCATCTTCGAGTAGGCTCCAGTGTCGGTTTGTTCCCTTCTTTGCGTCCATGTGCGCTAAATGTTTAGCTCTCACTTAGAAGTAAGTACATGCAGTATTTGGGTTTCTGTTCCTAGGTTAATTCACTAAGGTAATGGCCTTCTGCTCCATCCATGGTGCTGCAAAAGACATAATTTCGTTCTTTTTTTCATGATATATATGTTCCACATTTTCTTTATTCCAGTGCTGATGGGCACCTAGGTTGATTCCATGTCTTTGCTATTGTGAATGGTGGTGCTGCAATGAACATATGCATATGCATGCGTGTGTCTTTTGGTAAAATGATGTATAGTCCCTTAGGTATATAGTCAATCATGGGACTGCTGGGTTAAATGATAGCTCTTTCTTTCTTTCTCTTTTGTTTTTGAGACGGAGTCTTGCTCTGTCGCCCAGGCTGGAGTGCAGTGGCGCGATCTTGGCTCACTGCAAGCTCCTCCTCGCCTCCCGGGTTCACGCCATTTTCCGGCCTCAGCCTCCGGAGTAGCTGGGACTACAGGCGTCCGCTACCACGCCTGGCTAATTTTTCTGTACTTTTAGTAGGGACGGGGTTTCACCGTGTTCACCAGGATAGTCTTGATTTCCTGACCTCGTGATCCGCCCGCCTCGGCCTCCCAAAGTGCTGGGATTATGGGCATGAGCCACTGCGCCTGGCCAAACGATAGCTCTTTCTTAAGTTACTTGAGAAATCTCCAAACTGCTTTCTATAGAGGCTAAACTAATTTACAGTCCCTCCAGCAGTGTATAAGTGTTCTCTTTTTTCTGTAAACCTCGCCAACATCTGTTATTTTTTTGACATTTCTATAATAAGCATTCTGACTGATGTGAGATGGTATCTCATTGTGGTTTTGATTTGCATTTTTCTAATGATTGGTGATGTTGAGTATTTTTTTCATATGCTTTTCGCTGCATGTATGTCTTCTTTTAAGAAGTGTCTTCTTATGTCCTTTGCCTATTTTTTTAATGAAATTGTTTGTATTGTGCTTGTTGATTTAAGTTCCTTATAGATTCTAGATATTAGGCTTTTATGAGATACATAGTTGCAAGTGTTTTTTTCTTATTCTGTAGGTTGTCTGTTTGCTCTGTTGATACTTTTTTTCTTTCTCTGCAGAAAGAAAAAAGTTTTTGTTGCAATTGCTTTTGGAGTCTTTGTCACAAAATCTTTGCCAGGGGCTACATACAGAACAGTATTTTCTCGGTTTTCTTCTAGGGTTTTTATAGTTTTAGATTTTATATCTAAGTCTAAACATTTTAAAGAATAAGCCAGGCACGGTGGCTCATACCTGAATCCCAGCACTTTGAGAGGCCAAGGCAGGTGGATCACAAAGTCAGGAGATCGAAACCATCCTGGCCAACATGGTGAAACCCTATTGCTGCTAAAATACAAAAAATTAGCTGGGTATGGTGGAGCACGCCTGTAGTCACAGCTACTTGGGAGGCTGAGGCAGGGGAATCTCTTGAACCCAGGAGGCGGAGGTTGCAGTGAGCCGAGATTGCACCACTGCACTCCAGCCAGGCGACAGATTAAGACTCCATATAAAATATATATATATATATATAAAATAGTAAAGTATGGGCCATTTGGAGAACACTTATTTCTACATTTATTTAGTTTTAATGAATTTTGAATGGCCCAAAGATGTGCAGATCACCTATAGTTTGTGTTAACATTTTCTGCTGCAAAAGACAAACAAACAAAAAAACAGATCCATCATAATAATTCTGTAAAATGTAATATTATGTTATTTTGCTCCAGAAGCAAATGGGAAAAGGTATATCTATATCTGTATTTACACACAAAAAAACATGGGTGGTTGACATAATTATATATAATGTATAAACATATGCATGTTTTCATGTGTAGTTGACATAAGTGTGTGAATGTGACTAATAAATACAGTAAAATCAGCTATAAAATATATAACTTCATTATGAGATAAACAATGAATGAAATTGCATCTAATAAAATCAAAATATTATTATACCTAAAGAGATAAATATGATAGCTTATATAAAAGAATTTACAGCTTCCAAAATTAAAAAGCTAAAATAATTCATACCTAGCAGGTATGCACCTTATAAAATATTAAAGAAAGGTCTTCAGGTAGAAGCAATATTATAAACATTGATTAAAACAATGAAATTAAATTTTAGCGTTAACGTTGAACAGAATTTTTTTCTTTTCTTAAATGACACTTGAGTTTCTTTGTGTCTCTATTAGAGGGAGACTGCTCATTTACAGTAAGTGACACATCTCCGAAGGAAGATGGAGTTGAGATTAATACACTTGCTCTCTGTGGATTACAGATTATTACTCCCGAAATGCCCATAAAATATCAAAATACCTGATCTTCAGAGAGTCATAATATTTCATACGACATCCTGTCTGCCTGTTCTCTTATGATCTCAGTGTCACGTTCTTTACCCTTTAAATAGTCTACTACATGTTTTACTGTTGTTTTCTATTTTATGTTTCATGTTTACTCTGCATTGATTAAAAGTTTATAAAAGTAACCTCTTGAAAACGATAACTACCTAGGTGTTCTTAACAAGGTCATTTCCAGTATACTTAACCACTTTTCTTCAGTCTCTTCAATTCTAAAGGAGACTCAAGGCTGTTACAGAATCACCTTGCTTCATCTATCTTTAAAACATTATTTACCTTTGTTTTTCATATGTCTCTCAAACTTCTTTTTTTCCCTCTAAACATTTTCTTAATTTTATGGAAACATTATATATCTTGGCAATTGTATCTTTTGTGTTTCTCTTAACATTGTCTTTCTGGCACTTCTAGTGAGATAAAGTTAGGCCACACTGTTAACCCTTCTCTTGCCATGTTTCTTTCTCTTTTCTAACAATTACTTGGATATGTTAGGAAACTTCTCAGTGTGCCTGACAAGATTTATTTTAATTTATCACCATTTGATGTTGAATCTATAATATTTTGGTTGTCACTTTTACAGTTTGAACTGCTCTTGCAGAGTTGGCAATATTTATGTGTTGCTAATTTTTATGTTTTATCATGTTTCACCATTCTATATTCTATGATGACACATTGTTCTATGTGCTGTTTTAAATGATGTTTTTCCTTTAGTGTCTTTGATCCTTTCTTTACAAGGTTTGACCTCTATTTCTTTTGGTGTTCATTTCAGACTCCTGTCCAAGACATATAACTGTATGATGTCTGTGGTTTCATATGCACGCGTGCACACACACACACACACACACAACCTTTATCAAGCTATTACGGAACATATTTTTGCATTGAACGTGTCACTTAAAGAGATATTTGAACCATAATGCTTTGATACAAGAAGCATTTTAAAGAAAAGTTTAAGATGAAAGACTTTGGCTCAAGATACTTATCTTAACGTTGATATTTGCTACGTACTAATCATCCAACTAATAATATCACTAAGCATCTATTTCCCATCTAAGGAATTAGAAAATAAAATATTCCATACAATGATAGAATGAAAACACAAGAGTGTGTAATATATCTGATGCTTATAAGACATATAGGAAATATCACTGCCTTAATAACTATTTGGCTCTGAATATGCTCCTACTAATAACAAAAGTATATAAACATAGAAAATGTTCTATCTTAGAAGAAATTTTGCAGTTTTTATGAGAGGTTATTCAATGCAACTGGGCTTTTGTGCATCATCTGAATTGTTTGCCTCATTTGCAAAAAATTACATATTTAAAGAGATTCTATCCATTTTATGGATATTAGGTTTGAAATGATCATTGTTCAACATTGATATAATGAATTTAATCTAAATCTCAGATATTGTCCTGATGCCATTTAAAATTATTAGAGAATACAAGTATTTTATCCTTATAAATTCATTTAGATATATAGTGTTTTCTATACAATGTCTCTTTTCATTATTAGCATGATTTGTTTATAATTATGAAATATGAGATGAACACACTCATGTCATTGTCAAATACTATAGAGCAAAATCAATACAAATGTAGAATGATACATAAAATGCTACATTCAAAGCACATAGATAAGAAGAATTTAATTAGATTAGATAATTTTCAAAGAAATTTTCATATTTTGATCATTTTGATATATATATATCTTAAAATAATTTTTTTCTTGGTCAAGAGGATTTTGTATGATAATATCCTATAGCATGAGTTCATGTATGTGTCATAACATATTTGACTCTCACTGTACTGATTAGACATTTAATCCATATATATGAATGTTTGTGGTACATATATATGTGTATGTGTATATGTGTATATCACTGTTATACATATACATTGCATGTAATTTTTTATTATAAGTGCTAGTTTGTTTCCTTACATATTTAGATGTACTTAATGGGAAAAATCTTTTCCATATTTTTGGTTTGTAATAAAAGTGTATAAGAGAATTTCCTCTTTATTATAAAATGATATATCTGACGCAAGACAAAGGCTAGGACTTTAATTAAATAGGATAAGATGTTAGATTCATTGCTGTGAATTTTTGTAAGGTAAAATGTATGTTGATTTTATTATGAAATAGGTATATTTTTGATCAGTACACATTCGCCTTCCACTTTGAAAGCCTGCGTACTGTTGACAGAAGAAGATTTTACTACTTGCTACTTTTTGAGTTCTACTAAAAGCCCATCATGCTGTTTAAGGTATTTCTAGGGTTATCACTCTGCATGTACCTCTCTTCTATCTTCGATCTTATTCAACCTTGTCAAATTTCCCTTTGTCTCTCACTCCCTCTCTCTCCTTTTGAAATCTTTTTTTACATTACCTGTTAATAATAATCGAGAAGTTTCATGTCTAGTAACGTGCATCATGGAATAGTATCAGTTGTACAGGATCATATTATTCAAGGAAAGACATAAAATGAAATATATTCAGGCAAATATTTAATCTCAAATTTGGCTCTGCTGTCATTATATTCTCTGATTAATGTACCTAACAAGTCTACAAACCCTGGGAGAACGAGAAGTGTAATAGGCATGAAATCTTTCTACTGGTAAATAACAGGAATCATAGCACTTATGTGTAAAGAGTTCACGTTTTATTGGTAAAATGTTAATACTTATGATGATTATCAAAGAATAAGTTTTCATATTTATAATTAAACTACCACATTACAAAAATACGAATGTATCTATGGCTACAGAATTAATGAACATTTCAATGTTTAAACATTAGCTTTAGAGAAAAAAAAAAAACAGCTGTTTCAGGTAACACCAGTTGAGTAGGTAATTTGTAATTAATTATAGACACATATGGCCATTGCTACTCATGCACAGACCAAGTGTTTCCTTGCTAATAAAAAAGGCAAGCGTTAAATTATCTGTAACCATTGAAGAGTATCTTCTTTGCCATATTGTGAATTCGTTTGATGTAATAATTCATCCTAGATTTTATATATGAATCAGTTTACAAAACCGATTGTTTTGATTTGGCAAAAAAATGCCTATGTCTATAGAGAAAAAGTGAATTTCTTTTGAGTAACATTTTAACATTTGAGAGGTAGTTTCATGATTAAAAAAAACTAAAGGTGTTTCATTTATCTTACTAAAATGTAGCTAAACTTATTGATGAGAAAGAGATAAAGATAATACCCAGGTCATTAAATAATTCTCTATTGTTGTGAAACAAGGTGTAATTAATGCCTACATATCTATTTCATATATCTTCATTTAAATACTCTTTTTCTTTGTTTCACTGTCTCTTACAAGTATTCTAAAATAATCCTTGATACATCATGGTTATTCTCATTCAAATTATTGACACTTCCTCTCCTTTTGCTTTTGTTGGCTTTGTTTGCACACTTTGACATAAGACTATTTCTAAAGAAAAGCAAATCTAATTGTTTTAGTATTTTATTACCTCAAATCATAAGATTATGTGTATGGTGTCGACATATCTGCATTTCTCAATTTTTTAGCTTAATAACTCAGAAGGTTTAAATGAATTATTATATGTTTGTGGCTCAGAAATAGAAAATGCACATTTTTAAAAATTCCTCAATTCTCTCTGAAAAAACCCAGATATTTCCAAATTATTCACTTAAAACTGATATTATTATTTTAAAATATCTCTTTTTCACTCCTTTATGAATGACAACAATAAAAGATAGACTAATGCCTATTGTGTTAGAAACTGTGCCTTGTACTGAACAGAATATAGTTTTTACTTCTGTTTTAAAATTAATTTTCAATTCCATTTTTTCAAAGGACTCTGAATATGCTAAAGTTTGATTTGCCTATACTTTTCTTTAGATTTCATGAATTCTTTGAATGTTCAAAAGAATAATATTAATCATAATTTATATACTTGATTTGTGGCATAACTGTCACTTGATGTAATGTGAAAAATAAATATTATAAATAATGACTTTTCAGTTTTTATATAATTGAAAAAGATAATATCAGATTTGGTGCAGAAAAATTTTGGGCTTAGATGGTTTGACTTGCTTGATGCTTGGTTCCACGTCCACATTTGAAAATCTGTATATGCTCTGATATCTCACACTTCTCCCCAGTAAGGTAGGATCACAAGCAAATTTTAAGATCAGTCAATAGGAGGTCAAAATTTTTCAATAGGAAATTATATACAAAACTAAAATGAAAATTAACAGACACACATGGATATGGGAATCTATAGTACAAAGTTCTCTGGTCCTGTTTACTGCATTTTGGTTAAATACTGATCCCAGTGATTCAGCTTCTGCTATACTATGCTCATGTCTTTTTAAAAATATTTGTTTTGCTATGGCAAATATATACTATAAAATTTACCATTTTAACAATTGTTAGGTCTACAATTTAGTGGTATTAAGTATGTGTGCATTGTTGTGCAACCATCACCACTATCTATCTTTTTTGCTGGACGCAGTGGCTCACTTCTGTAATCCCAGCACTTTGGGAGGCTGAGGTGAGAGGTTTGCTTGAATCTAGGAGTTAAGACCAGGCTGGGCAACATAGCAGGACCCCGTTTCTACAAAAAATACAAAAATCAGCCAAGCGGGGTAGCATGCTCCTATAGTCCCAGCTACATGTGAGGTTGATATGGCAGGATTGCTTGAGCCCAGGAGTTCGAGACGACAGTGAAACTGTGATCATACCACTGCACTCCAGCCTGGGTGACAGAGTGAGAATCTGTCTTAGAAACAAAAAAATGTGTATTTTTTTTAATTAAAAAAAAGAAAAAAATATCAACATCTCTCCTTATTTACAACTGCATTCCCTTTTCCAAATTTCGCATACTGATATGCCTCAGAAAAAAAAAAAGTCAGAACACTTTATGATGTGACCATAAAATTAAATTTAGAGTTAACATGAAAAGTGCTTTACATACAATTTACACTATGTGCTATTTAAATACACACACACACACACCCCAATACACACATGCAATGCATGGGAATTAGTAATAACTTATATGGACGTTTCACATATAACTTCCTATGCCATAGATAACACAGTAGGTGTTAAACTCATGCACTTATAAATCAAGAAAATTGGCTTCACAGCCATTTTTTTTTCATTTTTTCTAATTTTAATTAGATATGCACTTATTTCGGCATAACTAATATTTTACCTGCTGCTCTGTTACTTTTCTTCTTTACTTCTTTCCTTCTTTTCTCCTTTTCACCCATCTTACTTTTCTAACTTCATTCATTCTTTTATTTTCTTCTTTCAATAATATTATATGCTTCTAAGGAAAATATGAATTGAAGAAGAATGGAAATAAAGAAATTAGTGGTATCTGCAAAAATACTTTTATCAAAATTAATATTATTTCCTAGTCTAAATATATAACACATACAAAAATGAAAATTGCCATATAGGATATTAATATGTTTTTATTGTATATTTTTTCACAAAAAATGCTGAAATAAATTATTTTAAACAGAGTAGTAGCATATAACGTGAAAGTTACTTTTGCCTGGAAATTTTCATTCTTACAATTTCCTTGTACTTATAAAGACATGAATAATAAATCCAGATATAAATATAGCTATAGTTATATCTTTATTACACTACAGATATCATTCTATGTTTTTAGCAATATGTACATATTTAAAGTATAACATGCATATGGAAAAGTATAACATTAATAATTGTATATTTTGATGAATTTCCAAAATTTAGCATTTTTATAACCAAGACACAATTCAAGAGTCACAACATTACCAGCAATAGAGAACATCTCTCAGAATCTCCCCTACAATCTTCCATCAGGTTTATCTGGTAACATTATGTTTATCTTCAGTTGACATTAATATTTATAGATATAGTTTATTGTTAAATATAAACACAATTCTCTCAGAGAAAATTTTACTACATTGTCATACTTAGTAACTTATATTTTGCTTATAGATATTTCAAATTTTTACTTTAAATATGACTGCAATAATCACATTTATACATATGTCTTCATACGTGTTGAATATTATTTTGGTGCAAAACTAATTGCGGTTTGCCTCTACTTTTAAATGGCCAAAACCACAATTGCTTTCACACCAACCTAATACTTTCATGTTATGTATTCTAATCCTTGGAATTACTAAGTCGAAGAATAGACACCACACCGGTTGTTACTGAAATTAAAATAGAAGGAGAACTTCTACCTCTAGATCAAAAGTAGTAGGTTTATAAACCAATATTTCTGCTAAAAGGGTTAGAAAATACCACATTCATTAAATACATATATATGTCATATGTATATATATGCACACACACATATGTCAGAGATCTGTGAACACATTAAAGTCTAAGTTAATTAAGATTACCAGGAAGGGAAAACATTTCTAAGGAAAGATGATGGTAACTGGCCATTTTTTCATCTGTGGAAATCTGCTTATGCTAATTATAGGATAAAAGTAGGGCTTGGCCAAGGGAGAGACTCCCAAATGGGGCTAAAAGAAACTGCAAAGCTTTTCTTTATCGCATAAACTGGGAATATATCTTTGAGAGATCATACATGAATATTTAACTTACCCCAAAGGTCCACCTGATAAGTTTGTGGCGTTAAAGGGTATAAGGTGCTGACTTAAGAGCTTCTAAAAGAAATTTTGCTACATCTTATATTGCATAGTGCATAGGTAACAAAGACTCACCAGGAGAAAGGTCTCAAATTAAGCATGAGGTTAGTTTCTGATTATAGAAGCTGTTCTGAGTAGCTCTGAAAAATAGAACTACATTTACCAAAGTTTTAGTGTTGATAAGAAGGGTACCTGATAGGTTTTCATTCTCAGTTATGAGTCCACAGACACGACTAGAGGTGAAGTGAGTCTTATTAAAAGTACAATCCAGTCTTGGCCCAGTTCAATCACAGAATAAATTGGGATATTCAACCCCTCAGCCTCTCTTTCTAGCAAATGAAAGGGACTCTCTATGATTTGAAAATAAAATCACTCTATCTTGAGTGTGTGTGTATGAGAGAAAATGTGTGTGTGTGTGTGTGTGGCTGTGTATGTTTACATATATGAAGAATAAAGAATATATGACTAAGAAAAAAACAGATGTTAGGTGCCATCCCAGAGATAATCAGTATATTTCAATTATCAGATATTATAAATAGGATAATCATGTTAAAATTAATTAAGGAATAAATGGGAAAAATAGGCAAATATTGTCAGAAAATTTGAATCTATATACAGAAATCATAGATTCTTTTCTGAAACAAAAATTATAACTCCAATTTTTTAAAAGAAAAGTTTCATCGCATTTTGCAAAAATCAGATCATAAGATTATCAAACATGAATGTAACACAAGTTAAATCACCAAAAAAGAAAAAGTCAGACTAAAAAAATTGAAATAATGGAAAAGAGTGTATGTAATATTTAGGACATTTGCACAAGTTTTGTAACATTATTATTGAAATCCCAGAAGAATAAAAGATAAACACAGTCAGACAAACTATAAAAGAGATAGTGTCCAGTAATGCCAGCAAATCACAAGCAAGATAAACATCCAAGTAAGTCATACCTGTCGACATTAAAATAAAACTGATATGAACAGAGACTCACCCCACCAAAAAAAGAGACATTATCTTACATGGAGCAACAACAGAAATAATGGCTACCTTTTTATACAAAACAATGAAGCCTAGGAGACAATGCAATAAAATCCAAAACATACTGAATAAAAATACTAATAATAACTGTAATGTAGAAATCTATGTGAAAGAAAACTGTCCTTCAAAAATGAATGCGCAGAAACAATTGTTCTGTCATATAAAAAGTAGGAAAGTATACTGCAATCAGACTTGTACTACGAGAAAGCATAAATTCATTTATACAAAACAATACTAATCCCATAAAATATGGAAATTTAGAGAAAATGAAGATCACAAATGGATGAAAAGGTGAGAAAATATAAATAAATACCCACAACACATTGTAAGCATGCTAATGTCTTATGTGGTTTAAACTATTTGTAGAAATAAAATGCATGACAATAATGCAAAAAAGGAAAATGAAAAAGATTTCAAGGACTCATAAGTTCTAACAGTATCAAGAACTTGGTAAACATAAACTTTTTAAGTTATAATAAGATAGAACTTCTGGTTTTGGTTCTGACAGGCAAAGTGCTTAGAAGTCATCCCTGTGGTCCTTACCAAAAGAAAGGGTGCACCAACTGAAATTTTCTCCTCAGAGAACTCTGGTTGCAGGAAAATCTGTGACCCTGCTCTGGAGAGACAGGTGCATCCAGAAATTCACAGCTGAGATATGCTCATCTGGACCAAAAGACACTGGAGCCTTCAACTAGAAGGAACAATTAAAATTTTAATATTTGTAAATTGCTGGAGGATAAGTATGAACTAGCTTTAAAGCAACAAATTCCAAAAAACCACAGTATGACAAGGGTCCCCAAACTCTTTTTTTTTCCTTTTTCCTTTTTTTTTGAGACGGAGTTTCACTCTTCTCGCCCAGGCTGGAGTGCAGTGGCACCATCTCGGCTCACTGCAACCTCCGCCTCCCGAGTTCAAGCGATTCTTCTACCTCAGCCTCCTGAGTTGCTGGGATTACAGGTGCCTGCCACCACTCCCGGCTAATTTTTTTTTCTTTTTTTCTTTTTTTTTTTTTTTTTTGTATTTTTAATAGAGATGGAGTTTTGCCATGTTAGGCTGGTCTCAAACTCCTGACCTCAGGTGACCTCTGGTGATCCGCCCGCCTCGGCCTCTCAAAGTGCTGGGATTACAGGCGTGAGCCACCGTGCCTGGCCCCAAACTCTTATAGACTTTATTTCCAGGAACCTCACTAGGTTTTCATGAGGAAGATCCAAGGTAATTTCCCTTACTGCTTTGACAAGGCGATGACAAAAGTTAATTGTTAATCAATGTTCCCAAATCCTTACTCTGGGGAAAGACTTTGCCTGGGTCTTTTCCTGAGAGGAAGAATGGCAACCCCCTACCCCAGGTTCCTAGAGCCTTCCTGGCTTATGTTCTTGGAGGTGGCGGGAGCAAAACAGAGTCAACAGAGTCAGGGATTCAAGGAAATAAAGTTTCAATGATGCTAGATGAAGAACTTCTAGAGATCTGCTATTCAACATAGTGCCTAAAGTTAACAATATGGTGCTATGCTCTCAAAAAGCTATCAACAGAGTAAATCTCAGGTTAAGTGTTCTTACCACAACACAAAGCAAAGCAAAACAAAAACTTAAATAAAAGGACTTAAGGAGTCCTTGGTAGGCGTTGGGTATGTCTATTATCTTGATTATGATCACTGTATCACGGGTGTTTACATAGGTTCAAACACATTAAATTGGGTATATTAAACACGTGGGATTCTTTGCATATCAATTATACCTCGATAAATCTAGAAAACAGAATTCTGCAGACATGAAACAGAATATGGGGCAAGGGGGGAAAAATAGTTATACCAGTGGAGAAACACTTGCAAAGGTCATAGACATGAGACCGAGGCCCACTGAAAGACTGAGATTTAATTGGAAGATTTTAAAACTCGTCCCTCATGCCTTTCCATTGCATACATAGCATAATAACAATGACTTCAGCTGAAAGAGCTACAAGATACAGACGCGCTTATTAGTTTTTGGAGAGGCACAAAGTCAAGACGAAAGATTACGACAAGAATACTAAAGAAATTTGAAGACTTTGGCACAATGAAATTAGAGTAGAATTAAATAGCAAAAATAATGTATTAAGGATATATGTGCTAAAGTAAGAATATTATTATTTAATAATAAAAAAATCCAATTAACAACAGATGGAATAACCAGACAAATTTAATCAAAAACATAAAATACCTGAACAAAAGAACAAAACTGATCCATGTATTACATTGCATACATGTTACATGGCAAATAACAATGATAGAATCTAAATTAGTTTTAATGGCATATGGAAGATTGATTAAAATCAATCAAGAGCTGGCCTTAATATGTTTTCTGGTTGCAGAAAAGGAAAAAATATATATAGCAAAAAGATAACTACAAAATTCTTAATGAATCAAATAAAATAATATACTTAGACACATTTCATAGAAAAAAATAAAATATCAAATATTGTTTTATTAAAGCATATCAAAGCCTAATATATACTTTTATTTATTAGGTCTTATTTAATGTTTCAAATTTCTATGTACAGTTTTTATACTTCTTATTTTTATCATAAGGTACTATATAATTGTTTATGCTATTGAACAAGACACATTTCAATTTCTGTAATTTTAATTAGTTATAAATTTGAAATTTCTACTTGAAATTTCTTTGTTGAACTTATATACTGCACTTTGTTAACTCTTTAGTAATAAATTTTATCTTTGAATAGTTTTAGATTTACAGAAAATTTGTGATGAGAATACAGGGATATGCCAGAAAGTCTGCATTCAGTTTCCCCTATTATTAATGTCTCACATTAATAAAGTACAACCATTATAATTAATACAAGCATATTGATACATTACCATTAACTAAAGTCTATACTTTATTCATATTTCCTTGGTTTTTGCTTAATGTTATTATTCTCTTCCAAGATCTCATCTGTTACCACTTTCATTTAATCATTGTGTCCCATTAGGTTTCTCTTGGCTGTGACAGTTCCTCAAACTTACCTTCTTTTTGGTGACCTTCACAGGTTTTAGTAACAGGCCAAATATTCTATCGAATGTCCCTGAAGTTGAATATGTCTGTTGTTTTTTTCCTCATCATTAAACTGGGTTTATATGTAATTCGTAGGAATGCAACAGAGATAAAGTGTCATTGACGTTCTATTCTATCAAGGGTACATACTGTCATTGTCTTACCACAGTTTATATTAAACCCGACTGTCCAGATGAGATGCTGTTTGGCATTTTTATTTTTATTATCAAAGTCAAGGTACTCTTATTCTTCCATTTCACACCATACCCCTGAGAAGGAAGTATCCATGCATAGTCCCAACTTAAAGGGTAGGGAGTTATGTCCCATCTCCAGGAGGACAGTACATGTATAAGAATTATTTGTAACTCTTCTGCATGTGAAATGTCTCTTCTTCCCACTTATTTATTCAAGTAATTATGGACTTATAAATATTTATTTTATTTTATATTTTGTTTTATAAACTAATACTAATTTATTTATTTTACTGCTCAAGATCTTCTGGGAGTTCTTTCAGTTGACTCTTGTGCTGCTTTGATCTATCCTTCTTACATTGCTTGATTGCTTATTTTTGAGGAATTTCTTATTTTCTGGCCCTACAAGGAATCTGAGGTGTTCCAAACTCATTGTGTATATGCGTCCTGTTCTGCTAGAATCAGTTATTTATCCAAGAAACACTGGTTCCTTTGATTGGAGAAATATATCACAAAGCGGGAACTGGGTACTAACTGTACTCCTTGCTACTGGGATATTTGCTCCAGGCCCTCTCAGCTGACAGAGAAAGGAAATATATGTTTGTATACTAACTGGTATATACATGTGATATGGTTTGGCTTTGTGTTCTCACCCAAATGTCATGATGAATTGTAATTCCTAATGTTGGGAGTGGGACCTGGTGGGAGGTGATGGGGGTGGATTTCCCCCTTGCTGTTCTCATCATAACGAGTGAGTTCTCATGCTTTGAAAGTGTGTAGCACTTCCCCTTTCACTCTCTCTTTCTCCTGCTCTACCATGTGAAGATATTCCTGCCTCCCTTTTGCCTTCTGCCATGATTGTAAGTTTCCCGAGGCCTCCCCAACCACACTTCCTGCTCAGCCTGTAGAACTAAGAGTTAATTCAATTTTTTTTTCAAAAATTACCCAGTCTCATGTAGTTCTTTATAGCAGTATGAGAATGGACTAAAACAACATATATGTGTAAACACTTCTATATATACCTATCTGTAGTAAGCTAGATATAAATTAATACCGAGGTCTCCAATTGTAATCCATTATTTCATAGAGGATTCTAGCCTTCTCTTCTTGCGTATCCATGAATTCCTGCTCAAACTGTGAGAAACATGACTCTCATCACAAATGATTCATTTATTTAATTGTACAATTCCAATGTACATAATAGCTCTATCAATGTTTTTAGCTATAACCCTTTTAATACAACTTTATAGCTGATAAAGTTGTATTAAAAACTTTATAGCTGATAAAGTTGTATTAAAAGTTGTATATAGTTTTCCTTGTCTTAAAATCAACTTATTTGCAATGCTATCTGGTCAGAAACTCTTCTCTCCACTCACTACACTGAGGTTGTTTTATGGATTTGTAAACGCTTTTTCTTGTCACAGTCTGCATTTCATGCAGGGCTTCTGCTGACTTCTTAAATGACTTTCAAAAATTACTAGTTAAGATTCACTCTGTGCTGTAAGTGTTTTGAAGAATGCATAGTGTTATGTATCCACAATTACAGTATCATATAGAATAGTTTCGAAACCCATATAGAATAGTTTCACATCCCATATAGAATAGTTTCAAACCCTGTCTCTCACTTGAGGCAGGTGGATCATCTGAGGTCAGGAGTTCGAGATCAGCCTGGACAATATGGTGAAACCCCATCTCTACTAAAAATACAAAATTAGCTGGTCATAGTGGTGCACTCGTGTAATCTCAGCTACTCAGGAGGCTGAGGCAGGAGAATTACTTGAACCCAGGAGGCAGAGGCTGCAGTAAGCCGGGATTGCGCCATTGGGGGACAATGGGGGACAAAAGTGAAACTCTGTCTCAAAACAAAACAGACAAACAAACAAAAACAAAACCAAACCAAAAACAAGAAACTATGACTAGAACATTAAGATTGTTTAAAGACATGGTTAGCCAGACAGGTAGATGTCTAAGAGACTGAGATTATAACAGTCATTGGGGAATAGCTGTTAGGCCCCTTTAATCACAGAAAATGTAGGAATAGGAGTCTTGCATAAATAGTTAAGTTAGCCAAAAGTTGTACAATATGCAGAACGTGTATTCCAAGATTTATTTAACAGAACAGTAAAGATAGAATTAAGATACTGTATGATATATAAGATATCCAAAAGCCAAGAGGTTTTGTTATCCACACACTCTCTGAAGGAATAAGTAAAACGTGAAATTAAGACTAAAGGGCAGTTTTTTTTTTGTTTTTTTGTTTTTTTTTTTAAAGCAAAAGGGCAAGATTTAAGAAACAATAGAAAGGAAATAAAATGATGGAATATATCAGTATATTTAAGGAAGTATTAAAAATAACAATAGCAGACAGAAAAGTATTACTGATAAATACATTACAAAAGTTTGATGGTGTTGTATCATTTAAGTGATAGACAATAAAAACATAAAAATTAGGGTAATCAGAGTGTTTTAAAGAAGAATAGAGAATCCTATGGTTTATGTCTTGCTAAAAAATATTGATTAGCTTTATGCTTTATAAGAAAACCATGAATTATGCAAGCTAAAATTTTAAAATAAGCACTAAGAGAAGAACAAAACAGTGAGTAGAAAAATAAAGAAAAAAAGATTCAGGTGAAAAGGGTAATAGAGTTCTCAAGATTGTGCATGACTTTACACATTTTTGTGCTAGATTAGTCGGTTAACTGAAATATTTCTT
Source organism: Mandrillus leucophaeus (assembly GCF_000951045.1). Lineage (NCBI taxonomy): Eukaryota > Metazoa > Chordata > Mammalia > Primates > Cercopithecidae > Mandrillus > Mandrillus leucophaeus. The sequence goes on along the minus strand of NW_012106319.1, from coordinate 536,024 downwards.
TAACGTAAAATCTCATCGGATTATAAGTAAAGGTAGTATGTTAGTATTTTTTCTTTCGATTTTTCTGTTTTATAAATGGTGTAAAACATGCAGAAATAGGATAGTATTGAGCAATTTATAATTAAAAGCCTTGGCTCCAAATCGGAAACTTGGACTGTATAATAAGAGCAATCTTGTATCTGACTGTGACAGTTCTGCGATTATCTCTCGAGTCTGCTTCTGACCCTTGGCCAAGGTAAGGATGAGATATGCTGCTTGCGATAAATACTGTGCTGTTTAAAGTCTGAAACTCCCCTGGAGGTACTTCGGGGCTAGATTGTCTATACTGTTTTTGAAATATATACTGTAGATTGTGAATACCCAAGTACAAATCAGCATTAACCATTATTTGAATTATTGGTGTAGTTTCCACAAAAAAATTTCCTGTCTTGCTTTATTGCTTTCTTCATTTTTAAGCATACTGGCCAGTGTGTCATAACATAAGACTTTCCTGCCCAAAAACTTCCAGTAGCCTCCCATCTCACTCAAAGTAAAAACAGATCTTTACAAGTGCCTACAAAGGCCCTATGTAATCTGCCTTCAGTTGCCTGTCTCACTTCACCCCCTGCTCGCCTGATTGTACATGCTCTGCTGACTACACCGGCTCCCAGTACGTGGAACAAGTCAGGATGCTCCATCTCAGTAGACTTAAACTTGCTCTTCCTCCATCTGGAACGTTCTTCCGCAGACAAAAAACTAACTCTCTCAATTCCTTCCTATTTTTATTTGCTGCTTGCAAATTAGGTCTTTCTGACCACTGGATCTCTCTCTGTCTCTCTCTCTCTCTGTGTGTGTGTGTATTTTAAATATCCTACTTTTCATTTTTATGGATTTGGGAGATACTAGTGCTGTTTGTTTACATGGATATATTGCATAGTGTTGAAATCTGGGCTTTTAGTGTACCTGTTACCCAAATAGTGTACATTGTACTCAAGAGCTAATATTTCATCCCTCACCCTCCTCTCACACTCCCACCTTTTGGAGTCTCCCAGGTCTATTGTTTCACTCCATATGACCAAGTGTACCCATTGTTGAACTCCCACTTATAAATGTGAACATGAGGTTTTTGATTTTCTGCCTCTGAGTTATTTCAGTTAGGATAATGGCCTCCAGTATTATCCATGTTGTTGCAAAGACATCATTTATTTATTTATTTGGAGACAGAGTCTCACTTTGTCATCAGGCTGGAGTGTAGTGGCACAATCTCGGCTCACTGAAACCTCCGCCTGCCTGGTTCAAGCGACTCTTCTGCCTCAGCCTCCCAAGTAGCTGGAACTACAGGTGCGTGCCACCACGCCCAGCTAAATTTTGTATTTTTAGTAGAGACAGGGTTCCACCATGTTGGCCAGGATGGTCTCGATCTCTTGACCTCGTGATCCGCCCGCCTCAGCCTCCCAAACTGCTGGGATTGCAGGTCATTTTATTTTTTTTTTTTAAGGATGAGTAGTATTCCATAATATTTTACATATATGTATATATATAGTCTGTATATACAGTGTGTGTGCGTGTGTGTGTGTGTGTGTGTGTGCGTGTGTGTGTGTAGTCTCTTTCATTGTTCTCTATGGCATTATCACCATCTGGCTTAATATATATTTACTTATTTAACCTATTTATTTTGTTTATTACAGGTATACAAGGAAATTCAATTTTTTTTTTGGCTTCTGTACCACTTGGGTTTAGAAGAGTGCCTTGCACATTGTAGGAGTGTAGAATAGATTTGATGTACAGCTGGATATCACTGGGGTCTCCTGAATATCTGAGTTTGTGGCCAAGTCAAGGGTGGTGGGCTTTATGATCCATAAAGATTAAAAGTTAATTTTAATCCATAAAATTAACCAGCCCAGTAGCTGTCTAAAGTCAGAAACACCATGGGACTATTTGTTTACTGATGTTTTTAAACTGGCATACTTGTTAGACAAGTTGGAATCTCCACATGATCAAAAAGGAATAAAAATCACCACACCAGTGGGAAATTCTCTTTTAATATCTCCCTAAGCCAAAATTCTTTGTAGAGACCTTGATGAGCAATGTCAAAATAAAGACACTGGAGATTTGCAATTGACTATTTGTGACTCCTCAATGTTTGCTTGCATTTTATTTATTGGCCTTTCTGTTCCTGACCCTATGCCTTAAAAAAAAAAAAAAAAAAAGTCTCCTGTGATTATGCTCTGTGGGGTCTTGTGAGGCTTTTGAATTATCCAAATATCTGAAATTTGTATGGAGGTATTCAATAAATATTTCCCAAATGAATAAATCAATCAATTATCCTTTAGTCCTACTGTATGAATATCTTAGTCTGTTCAGGTTGCTATAACAAATATAATAGACTGGGTGGCATATAAAAAGCAGAAATTTATTTCTCACAGTTCTGGAGGCTTGGAAGTCCAAAATTAAGGTGATATCAGATTTGGTGGCTAGTGAGCACTTGTTCCTCATAAATGGTCCTTTCTTACTATGCATTCATGTGATAAAAGGGATGAGAAAGCTTTCTGGGGCCTTCTATAAGGGCACTAATCCTATTCATGAGGGCTTCATCCTTATGAACTAATGACCTCCCAAAGGCATCACCTCCTAGTACCATCATATTGAGTGTCAGTATTTAAACATATGAATTTTGGGGGAAAACAAACGTTCAAACTATGGCAATGTGCATAAAGATTCTGAACTATTCCACAGCAGAATAATCCAAAATATGGGTTCCTTGGGATTATTTAACCTTAAATCTATTTGAATTATATTCTTAGTATAGCTAAATTCAAACTCTTTGTCAAATCAGGATAAAAGCAAGAACACCAGATAGCCTTGAAGTCTTCTAATTATGTTGCAGTTCAGTTAAGCTTCGGTCACTGGAGCAATCACAGGTTTTTCTCTTTAGATAGAAAGGGAGACGGCTTAACATAGGAAAAAATGTATGCACTTTCATCAGCTGCTCACTAATTGCCCAGACTAGATCAGCTCTGGGTTCCAGATCACACGACAAAAGTAAGAACATTCATTATGAAACTCAAAAGTGCAAACTTTTAATATTATATATATATTTTAATCTTAAATTGCCAATAAATGTCCCTATCCTCAGATACAAATTTGCATTTGTTGTTTACTAATTTTATTGCATCATGATCAGAGGATAAAATGATTTTTCTTAGTGAGATTTTTATTTTTCCTGTTTCGTGAGCAATTTTATTATGCGCATTATTATGGGCATATAATGCGTATGTTTTACCCTGGAAAATAACTAATATTTTGTTCTCTAGCCTTAGCTTTGCTAATCATATTAGTCAAATTCTAATTTCCCTTGCTTGGTTTTTGCCTTTTCTTTCATTAAGAGATTGTTATCTTTCATTATAAGATTGTTAATATTTCTATTTTTCTTTGAGTCTTTTTCAATTTTTACTTAAAAGGAAAAATGTAAACTGAAAAGCCTACTTTATGTGCATACTATTCATGTCATAAATATTTTGCCTAATTACAAATGTGAAATATATCTCTGGATCATGCCCAGTGCTATTTATGTTAGTCTATATTTGCCAATGTATAGACTTACTTTAATTCTTAGCATTTGTCCTTTTACCTATTTCATTAGTTTCCAAATATATGTGATGCTAAATTTTTAATAAGTTCAAAACTATAGGTCATATTCAGGAAATATAATTTTTTATATAATTACTTGGAGGATTTTATTTTTTTATATTCTATACTGTCAACTTACATATATTTATTTCTTTCTATTTTGTCTTTTCTTCTAATTGATTTTTTTGTAAATTCTATGTTTGGAAGAGATACTGAAAAATAGGTTGTGTATTCTGTCGTCTTTAGTTACTCAAAGTCACACTAAGTCAAAATTACTCTTACAATTTATGTTTAGAAACCATGTAATATGAAATATAATGCTGAGAGCCTCATTTATGGTGGCAATATTATCACACTATGTGAGCTCATAGAACTAAGGCCAACTGGAGAGAACAGAGATTTAAATCTCTGAGTCTCATTGTATGTTTTTTCCAGATTATATAGTCATACATAATGAGAGTGTATGGCTTATATTTGTAAATTGATTTTTTGTTTCACTCTATTTGTTTGCTGAATGTAAGCGTCATTATTTATCCATTTTTATACTATTATATAACAAAGGTCTTCTTTCACATTCCATGTATCCCTAGACTTACTTCAAAGGGAGGATATTTTGATTGTCATTATCTAAGGGGAGACTTTTTTTTGTGGAAACTCACAAAGGATTGCATATATTCGGGAGTCACAAACTAGTCTGCTGGCTTGTAAATCTATTGATTTCTATGTCTATTCAAACGTACAAAAACGATGTCAACAATATCATTAGCAGAAATTTATTTCTTCCCTCTCCCTGGCAGCCTTTGAAGAAAATAATAAGCTCTGCTAATGATATGAAGGCTAATCAATTAAAATAGCTTCTGTTTTCAAAATCAGACTTGTCCTCTGAACTTTTGTGTCATCTAATAAGTTTATTTCCTTCTACACTGTAAAAGTACTAATTACATAATACTACTATACATCACCACATAAATGGACTTTGGTTGCTACAGAAAAAGGGAGTGGTAGCTATGAGATCAACCTATGATTTTCACAACAGATAAAAATTTCCATATGAATTATTTTAGCAATAAAAGGTAAAGAAATGTTCAGTTAGAAATTAATTCAGATTATAATAATTAAAATTTGTACACCTGACCTATTCACAGAAGTGAATTACAAATTATCATTGCCAACTTCCTGACTGAGATTCAATTTATATAGTGTGCTAACTATAATTTTACAAGCTCACCCACCTAAATGAGTTTTACAGTCATTTTTAGCAATCACATAAATGGATAATGCAGTTTTTAAGAGTTAAAAACCTATTCATTCCTTTTGCTACTAATAAAATCAGCATTCCTAGGAATATGACAATAATCTCAAATTTTGAAGAACAAATGAACACTTCATTTTTGTTGTTAGAGTAGTTACAGACCATTACTGCCCTAGTTAGTTTGGGCTGCTAGAACATAATACCATAATTGCATGGCTTACACAATAGAAATTTATTTCTCACAGTTCTAGAGCTGGAAAATCTAAGATGAAGGTAATGCTGGATCTGTTGTCTGTTGAGGGCCCATCTTCTGGTTTGTAGACTGTTGTTATCTCTTTGTGTCTTCACATGGTGCAAAAAGAGAGATCATCTCTTTCACGTCTCTTCATATAAAGACACCATCCCTTTCATGAAAGCTTCCCTCTCATGATCTAATTGCTCCAACAAAGGCTCTAATTCTAATAACATCACACTGGAAATGTAGGCTTCAACACTTGACATTTTAGGAAACCTGAACATTCAGTCTATAGAAAAAAAAAAAAAAACCTGAAAGTTTAGTGATGCTAATAACCATATTTTTCTCTTCAGATTTCCTAAACAACTGAAAGGAGACATGTGTCCAGTGATCCAAAATCCAGAGATTTGGGATGCATTACAAAGAAAGACAGTACTTAAATATACTTGCTCTTTCTCTGCCCATTCCTTTTTCAAATTCAGATTTTTTGACCCATTTGTGAGAAAGTTAAATATTATATTTTGTTTAATCTGCAGGAAATATAAACATATTTTCTGCACCCAGAGAATTGTGTGTGCATGTGCTTGTGTATGTGTGAATTTCTTTGCATCCTGTGAGCACAGAAGGATCAGTTAGATCCTATGTTTCCATCACTCACTGGCCAAATGTAATATCCTATTTGACGCCAACTTCTTAGCAGATCCACCAATCCTCTTAGCCATCTCCCCAATGCTATGAGCAAGGAGGTAAGGGGAAAAGGGAGACCAGAAGATCTCTCATAGTTCTTCCCACTGCAGTGACTCAGAACTCACCTTCTATGGAAAGTTAGTAATAAAAGTTAAGCAAATTCTTACTAATAACAATTTACAATTAATTCAGTTTTAAATATGGCCTTGAGTAGATTTGTGAAGGATGTAAAAATATTATTTATTTTCCTCCATCATTCATGCATTGGTGTACTTCCCTTTTTTAATGATATAACCATCATCATCTCAAAGTCCTTCATTTGGTAAATCCCCTTCACATTTGCTACCTGCAAAGCCTCACATGATATAAGTCAATATTATTTTTTGAATTTAGTTTTCTGTTTTTGATGTGGATACTACATAAAAATAAATAACTATTATTTAATATGGAGTAAACACTATATAAAACTTGATTTAGTTATATTTTTGATAATAAGAAGTCATATACTCTCAAGAGGTGAAAATGTAGAACCAAATGTATAAAGGCATTAACAAACAGAGGAATTAGTTTGTAAGATGTATTAGCAAACACCTATATATTTACATAATCATGCATTCCAAATAATATATGTGATTTTTACACACTTGGAGTCAAGCCAATAAGAATTAAGTTTATTATCAAAGAACTAAGAACCAAAAAGTGATTGTCTCAGATCCCAAATTTCTTCCTTCCAAAACAATAACGTAACCATATAGAAATATGTATATGGAATTAGCCGGGCGTGGTGGCGGGCGCCTGTAGTCAGGGCTTCTAGGGAGGCTGAGGCAGGAGAATCGCTTGAACCCGGGAGGCAGAGAGGTTGCAGAGAGTCAAGATCCCACCACTGCACTCCAGCCTGGGTAGCAGAGCAAGACTCCGTCTCAAAAAAAAAAAAAAAAAAAAAAAAAAAAAAAAAAATATGTATATGGGAAGTCTAAAAGGGAGAAGGACAATGAGATATCCCATTAAATAACTTATGCTGCTCGCCCAGGGAGGTACTGGAAGGAAACTTGACAAGAGTCCAATAAACGTTGAGCCCTCAACAACAGGGGATAAAAAAGACTGTCATCAATATCTTTGGGTATTAATGGATATTTTTGCATAATATACAGGTATCACACAGAGATCTAGTAAGTAATCTTGTACTATTACTTCAATATTTTCACATGCCTTCCAAAATCAACTTGAACTCTTCCAAAATAGGACACTAAATTAATATATAATTGTCTGCTATGATATTATTTTGTTTTTTCCTTCAATGCCTCTAGAAAACCCATACACCTTCTGGCTTTTTTAAAAGTAGCATACGCCTATGAAGATGCATACATCCTTCATATTAGTGTTTGCCTAGCTGATTTTTGTTGCTCATTAGTGAAGCAGGAACCTAAGTGAGTGGATTGTGCTCAGTTTTTAAATTTGCATTTTAATAAAGAATAGACTGGAAAAGAACATAGCAGAGTAAAACAGTACAATAGAATAGAGTGCCATAGAGTTAAAATATCATAGAAAATTACTCAGGTGCTTTGCAAGAATTGCACATATTGCAGCAAGTGCTGTGGAAAATTTGTAAGTGTGAAGTAAGAGAGTCAGTAAATGAGGTGATATAACAAATTTGTTTCCTGACATGTCATAGTTTATCATGTGTGATACTTCCGGGTGAGGTCACCTTAGAGCCTCCAGTTCATCCACCAGATTACTGTAGCTGCAAGTGGGAGCCTATGAGGCCAGTAGAACAGTCTCCCAGACAATGCACATACATTCTGAAAATAAAGACATAGACAAAATACTGGGAAGATTTACTCATGATATTAAACGTGCTTTACAGAAAAAAAAATTACACATATATCTGAAACTTCATTAAGCTTTTTAATTCATGTTGTCTTCAATTAGGTAAATGATGAAAGACCTACTTTATATGATGTGGTCATGGTAAATAGCATTAATAACAATAAACTCAGAATATTATTGGAAATTTTTCTTATAGAATAATCTAATTTGATAATGTATAGTTAAGTATAATTATCCATCTTAACTAATTGAATAATTAAACTGCAAATATGTATTTTCTTTAGAAGGCAAGTTTAAACTAAAAAAGTCAGATTTTAAAAAGCAAATGGATCTTATATCAACATGTTATTTCTTTAAATTTTCAACATTGTCTACTGGAAATTATATTTACTCTTTTTAGATAGAAAATTGAAGTATAAGAGTAACTTTAACCATGAAGTTGTGTTATTCTAATTGTTCTCATTAGTAATGTTCTCTTCAAAATATTTTAGCAATATTAAGAATATATGAGGAATTACTTTTAAGTCTTGCTTTCTATTGTCAATAATTTGAAGGTTTTTGGACATTTTGGATTCTTTGCTATATTAAATGTGTTGAAAAATATCATTTTTTTCTCCATGTAGCTTCAATTTTAGCCTGTTAAGTATTCTGAAAATACCAGATGGGAACATGACAGAAGAACTCCAGTGCCAGCTGGAAGAAGCTGGCTTTGGCCAAATTTGGGACAATTTAAATATCAAAAATAATAGTGATATTGATGAATTATAACACATGGCATTAAAAGTTGGAAAAGGCACAACATTTTTGTGAAGCAAAATAATGATATATTAATCTTCTAAAAATATCAGCCGAATATTAATTCAGAATGATAGATTTGCAAATTTGGAAAAGTAAGCACTATGTAAGATTAATGAGTTCTTGTCAGTGATATACTCTCTATGTGGCTGCTTATTTTACCTTCATGTAATCTGTTGCCTATGTTGGAAATTTTAATAGTTCAAAAAGTCAACTCACTATATATATATTCTGAAGTAATCTAAGAATACGACACAAAACCACACACAAAGTACTTGTTGCCTACTCTAAATATACAATGGTTACTTGCATGTATTATAATAATGAAAATTATATATTTATGTTAACTTCAACAAGTACATTTGTGGCCATTTATCAAAAACCATTTAATAGTTGCGGAAATAAAATTTTAGGTAAATAACATTTTATTCTAGACAACAAGGACTTGTTTCTTTAGTGGGTAAAGGGAGATAGACTGCTGGGTTCGAATTGTGATGTTACTGACGAATATATAAGTTAGACATTGACTTATCTGCATTTTTAATTTGTAAAACAGGGTTGATTATCGTAAGTAGCTCAAAGTGATCTAAGAAGAATAAATGGATCAATACCTTCAGAAACATAGAGCAGGGGTTAGTATATAATAAATTCTCAATAGTTAGACCAACCTAATAACAATTATTTATCTTTATATGCCAGGAACTATGTTAAAATCTCTACAAATATTAATATTACATTTCATTTTCACTCCCAGCTCTGTTTAGTATCAATGGCTCCATTTCAGTTATATGTGAAAGAGAGAGAAGTAAAGCAGCCTGCCTATTTTTACATAATGGCTAATTGCACAATATGGTGTCCAAACTCACTGCTATATAAAAGCAAATTTTGCATTGTAATTAGTATGAAAATGTTCCACATGTGATGGACTCAGTTTTAAATATGATGATTTGAGTTGCTTGTGGGAGAGTCAAGTACATGTCGTGTCATGCTAATTTGTGAAACAAATTGCTTTACATTTTTTCTAGAAGTTCTCAAAAGAGTAGATCCCAGTTCTTAAAAATCACAACTAATATCTCAATTTTATTTGCATATGAGATTTATTGGAGTTTGGTCGCTTTGAACCAGCATTACTGAAAGTACTACACATTTTTTCTAAAGGAAGTGAACATGAGAATGCCTGGTTCCTCTGGGTATTACCAACTGCCAGCTTGAAAAATCAATGTGATAACTAAAATTGTAAAATGTAGCATTTAATTTGCTCTTATGGTCTGTTGATCAAGACATTCATCCATGACAAAACCTACCTGTCCATGGCTAATATTTCTTTAGCTACCCAAGGTTACTGAACAAGATTCAATCATCCATAAATCATTTTTTTCAGTCTATGTGGATTTAAGTGCATCTACTTAAATAGAATATTTATTCGTACTTACAGCTAAATAGTCATGGGGAGAATGTCTTCACAATGATGACCATTTCAGATTATATGAGCAGAAATGATCAATTTTCTTGTTCTAAGAAATATCACGTTATATGGTTAGTTAATAAGCTCACTGAGTTAAGGAAGATTTTGAATTTTCTTTATCATGTCCAGTACAACATTGCAAATGGAAAGAATCCCACTCATAATGCTTTCCATGAGTTCAACTTGTTATAATACTATTTTTTTTCAATTCAGGAGTGACCTTTCTAGATTGTTTAAAGAATGTGTATACCCTTTCATGTTTAAGCAATCCAATTACTTATGTAATTACAATGAGCTTACAAATGTATATTTCTAAAGATTGTCAATAAAATGTCAAGGATAGTTTAGTTTTTAAATAGTTATTCTTATTTTTCATTGCACCATTTAGACATTTTAGGCATTACTTGTGTTAAGATAAATCCGCTACAATTTGTGGTAAATTTTATCATTGAACATCCATAAAAGTTATCATAACATCTAAAAGAGGATGCTAGTAGGAAGTGGATGTAATGGTATATTTTTATGCCATTCTGTATGAAACAGATTTGCTATTATTATTCTGTGAGAGTCTGCTTTACACTTGAGTCTTTTTTTCCACATATGGAGATTATATTTTTGGGATATTTCTTTACTCGATATTAATTTAAGCAAAAAATAAAAGTCTACAGCATCCTGACAAGTTGAATTTCCAATAGGGGAAATTCACTGGAATAAAAACCACAAAATATTAATTGGATTTCTATGTTTCACATAAGTTAAACTGAATTTTAGTTTAAAAGGCCCAGAACTATACTGTTCATAAATATTGAAACTTAAGAAAGAATGTACACAAAGGTATTTGGAATTGCTTAGTTCTAAGCTATTTTTAAAAATAGTTATGGGATTGATGTACTAGATTGTGTTATTGCCTGGTTTTTTAAATTTTCTTTTTTTGTATAAATACCCATTCTTTTGAGGCGTAAATTTTTCAATGGCTCCAATTATGGGTAGAGCCATGATTCTCTGTCTCGTTGATGCCAGACGTGTCAATATCACAGATATGAAGCGCTGGTGTACATGATGAGATTAATATTGTTGGTTTTTGCTCCTGAACTCTGTTGTTGCACCTCGAACATAATACACCCCAGATACTAATTGACACTGACAATTTTCTTCAGGCCATACGCTAAAAAGAGACATGAATTTCACTGCCAGTCCAAGATCAGGAAAACCACAGCGGAACTTCAGATAGTTGTGTGAACCTTTTTTTTTTAGTAGTATACTAAATAAAATTTTTGTAGAGAGATACTGAAACTTTATAGGTTATTTTTTCCTAACACAAATTGCTTATATGGGTGATGTAATATAAATTTATTTTTAGTTGTAAAATATACTTCTGTGAGACTATTTTTTTCAGTGTTATCTATCTACATGGTCACCACATTGTCAATATTTGTTCTTCTTATCTTCTCTCTTTCACTGATTAATTAACTGCTTTCTCTTTATAGGCCAATACCTTAGAAAGATCTAACACTACTAGAGCATTTTAAAGATTATTACTTTTTGGTAGTTATGAGTATTAGAAAGTTGAGAGAAAACACTGGAAATATGTAATAACTCATTTTTATTCTTAATATGACTCTATTAATAGTAATAATTTTTATTTCAAATTATATTCTTTATATAGTATCTGAAATCCATTTCTGATACATCCTATTAGAAATGAACAGCAGTAGTTACATTCCTTTCCGTAATAAATCACCAATCTTTTATCTGTTTCTAGAGGCACAAGTTTGAAAGAGGAATTCATCAATATATGAGATGCTATGTTAAGTTTTAATGAATACAGTTTTGTGAAACTTAGCTACCTCACAAGAGCAATAAATATTTAATCAAATTGAGATAGAAAAGAGTAAAAAGCTACATGTATTCCTTGGGGAAAGATGAAATATAAATGAATAGGAAGATAAACCTATATCTATACATTACAATCTTTTTGTAAACATACTTGGATTTATTTATCAGTTGTTTACAGTTTGGCGCAGGGATTTACTAAAATCAGGTATAGTTCCGAGGAAAACAGTAATCATTTTATTAAAACAAACAAACAAAAAACTTGAAATACCCTGAACATCTAATGTTTCTTTCCATGTTTATAATCGTGAGAAGTAGAATAACTTCAACACAGGAATAGCACTGCATAAATGGATGTGGCTTCAGTGAATGGCATGGATAAAATTGTTAACTCTGCACTCGGGCTCATTTACAAGGCCCATTGCTGTCTGCATAGCTCATTTAGAATTTTGGGCTCTCATGTTGCAACTTAGTAGAGAAAATACATATTATTTTTAAATTATCAGTTATATAAAGATATAGATTATGCAGTCATATCAATATCTATCTATAGATATATATCCATTTATCTTCCTCTGTATATAATATCTCCTTATGTTAGTACAAAGTAGTAATTTTTTTTACTATATTTCAAAGAGTAATTATGGTAATCCCCACAGTTATCTAAGTTAAGCACAATATTAACAGGAGCAGCACTATATTTTTCTGTACACTGAAACCCTTTGGGAATATTTTTTTAGTTCTTAGAGGGAAAAGTTGAAATTTTAAAGTGTCTTGTAGTCAGTTTCTTTTTCATATAATTTTGTCAATAAATTGGTTTACTTTACATTTCAAATTTTTCCTATGTTAAGTTTATTTTTTCACGCCTGACTACTGTATTTCTTGGAAAGACACAAACATAAAACTTTCTCACAGAAACTTTTCACAAATTCATTATATCTAAACTTTTTGCTCTTTTTAGTAAATAATTTCTTAAACACATGTCACACAGCCCAATTTATATTTACTATGTTATTTATTTATTTATTTTTTTGTCATTGAATCACCACTGTTTTCCCTATTTCCTTTTTAAATGTGACAACTGGACCTGGATGTTTCTAATAGGCTTACCACTTCCATGTATTTAAAAGTTCAGTAAATATGAAGGCAGAAAATAAGTCAGAGGCTCATTTTTCATCTTAAACACCCCCGTCTTAATGTGACATAGGTAAGTGATCATTTCTAGCCAGATGGATGAACTTTCCTACTCTACAGGCTTCTATACTTACATTCCAGGAACACGAAAACAGAGTATTGATTATTACAGAACTGATAGGACTAATACCACAAGTTTGCTTTCAAGTTTTAAGAGCTAATTTTCAAAATGAAATGGGCTGAGGACAGTTATTATCATGACTAAATATTAAATAATTATAAAAGAATACTGATAATTCCTAGGTATAGATAATAAAGCCAACTTGCTTATTTGTAGTCTCAGTTTAATAAACAAACCATCTATTGTCCTTTACTTTAAAGCATATTTTATATACATATTTATCAATTAACCCCAATGATCTGCCTTTTCTCAGGTGATTAAGCCTTGTGAAGAAATGATATTACTCATAAAACAATGGCATTCTCTTGGTGTCTTTCAGGACTGGCATTAATGGCATTTGAGTTTTTGGAGTTATATTCAATCTCTACTTCTGAAGTAGCAGAAGCTTTTTTCAATCTCTACTTCTGAATACATATAATATGACTAACGCTGTTATGAGTTACATTAAATCCATTTCCATCACATTTCAATTTATTTGCTATGCAAAATTGAAGAATCTTACATTGGAGGAATAATATAATTTGATTATTATATTATAAATATAATTATTTGTATTATTAAACTAGCATTAATCTACAGTGATTTCATTTATCTCAGATTTTCTGTGTGAATGTCCAATATACAGTATGCTTTCAAGACATTTAAAAAAATAAAAATAAGCATCAATATATCGTGGGTAGAATTATATTTGTCTATATATAATTTGGTCAAAAAATGCTTAGACTAAATGTAAAACTAGACAGAATGCAAGATTTTATGTATGCCACACTACCAAATTTTGAATTTGGCACGAAATTTCACACACAATGTTGTCCCATCTATTTATTTCACAGATTATTGATTATAATTAAATAATGATTAAAACAATATTAAATAATTATTGAATTATTTGTGAAATAAATGTGTGAAAAGTACTGTTTTTAAATTTTGCAGTTCTTGTAACTAAATGTTTAAAAATATTTGTAGCTTTATATTATTTTCAAACAAAATGGTGTTTAAAAGTATTTAAAATTAAGATTGATTCAGACATCATCAAAATAAATTTTGAAACCATCAAAGTATTCTCTATTATTTTTAATTGAAATCAGAGATAATCAATAAATTACTTTTGGTGTGCTGCACCCATTGATTCATCATTTACACCAACATGTATACATGTTGTAACAAACCTGCAGGTTGTGCACATGTACCCTAGAACTTAAAGTAAAATAAAAAAATTTTAAAAATTACTTTTATCAGATATATTTTATTTCTTTAAACATTAATTTTAGATTTATATAAAATAAAACTATACACATTGCATTTAAGCAATTAAAAATATCAGTTCTAACTGGAAATTTAAAAATGTTTATTTATCATTTCTTTCCTGAGCTTTCCAAAATATTTTCCACGTTTTTAGTTCATGCATCACTCACATTGTGAGTTGTTATTTAGCTCATCATTGAATGGTGAGCTACTGTTATAAAACATAGGTAAAATTCTACTTCCTACTGAAGTATTACATTTAGGAATATTATTGAATAATATATTTTTCCATAATAAAATACATGATTGTCTTGGAGTCTATTAGATAGATTTTTCAGTCTTTTAATTTGGAAATATTTCCCATATATTTTATTTTGTCTGAGGGAAATTTTGACATTAGTCTTGTCATCTTTTCTGCACTTTCGTTTTCTTATCTGTGAGTTGCTAACCACCTGACAAATTTTGAATTTATTTGATTTAATTTTAAATAAATCCAGGCCTGTAGTATAGTCATTATGCACACAGAGTTTTAAGCCAGACAACTGTGTGCAAACTGAGATTTTAAAACTAACTAGGTAGTCTACCTTCAATAAGTCATTTGACTCTCCCGTGACTCGGTTTACTCAACTGTTCACAGGGGATAAAAATGAGAATAAAATCTACTTCAAAAGGTTATTCTGAAATAACTGAAATTAGTTTATATGAATACTTAGGAAAGTATTTTGCACATATAAATAGATAATACAACTAATAAATTTTAATCTGGTTGAATACATCAACAATGGATATTGAAATAATAAGCAGGACAAACAAAAATTTCATCAAAGCTGTATCAAGAGAACATCAATCTTGTAAAAGTGATGGTTAATAGTGTGAAATATGTTAGCTTAAACGTCTCTAGAACCTGCATTAGAATGTGTTACACCTTAGCATACAATTTAGAATTAGATTCAATGATTCTTCATTACTTAAAATGAACAACATGTTTCCTACTCACTTTAATGGGCAATTATGTTTAATATATAAATCTTAACTTTATAGTGTTTATAGCTCTCATGCAATAAAAATGTCTAAAGTAAATTTTACTTTATATTGCAAGGGGAAGTTCTTGCTTGACATATTTTATTTCAAGATAGTATAGCAGCTAAGGTAGCAAAATAAGTTTTAATGTACAAAGCTCTGTAAATTAACAATGACAAACTAATTATGGTGGTAGATGCATTGCCCTGACAAAGGTTATTCTGGCACTCTGTAAATCTGTAGTTAATAAATTCTTGTAATTTAGATTACAAGTCAATAATAGAAAAATTACTTACGGTTTTACTATTTACCTCCCTACCCCCATTGCTGAGTTGTTCCACACAGCTTCAGCTCACCTAAACATCTGTCTGCTCTTCAAACATACCAAGGACGCTCCCATTTGAACTCTCTACAACTGCTCCTCCTATTGTGACAATCTTCTTTCCCCAGAATTTGAATGTTTTGCTCTTTCACATCAATCAAAAATATTTGCTCACTTTCATTCTTATCCATGTGCCAGGAGTCAATAATTAGTCTCTACCATAACTACTCTATAAACCAGGATTATTATTGCAGCAAAATTATATCTTCCAAGGAGGATTTCATAAAAAATGTTTCTCAGTTACGATTCTAGATAATATTGTAAATGTCTATTAAAATTAAGTGTTCACTGTTCACAAAGTTTAAGTTACGTTAAACAATTTGTTTGGTAGAGAATTTCTTAATATGTTAGCAATAAGAGGGTTAACATGCCTAACTTTTCAAATTTGTATAGACAGAATACTTCCTTTCAGAAAGCAACTACATTCAACAATGTTTAAAATAACTATAAGGAAACATATATCAGCCATTGAATAAAGCATAGGAAAGTACATTCAAATGGCTATTAATCTGGGATGATAAACAAAGGGTATAATTCAAGACTTTTTAGACATATAAAGTTATAACCTCTTCTCTTCTCTTTATAATGTCATAATGTCATGATAGTTTAAATGGCGTATGTTAACCATAATAAATAAAACAATTCAAAAACATAGATGAAGGCTATAACGTTCAATAATGTTTAGAACAACTATGGGGGAACTCTGCCAGAATTAGAAAAAAATAATGGATTAGTGTATTCTCTAAGGGACAACATTAATTATATAAGAAAAAATGTATTTTGGCTGAAAATTTATCTCTTGCTGGATTTAAAAATATTTAAATGAAGATTATTACTAAAGAGGTAGCAGTGTGTTTATCCTTTTAAACACAAATGTGTTTAATAGGTTTTTAAATAATGAAAATTATCCTGTCTAATAGCTCAATTTCAAACACTATATTGTTAAATAAAGAGAGAACACATTTTAAAAAGCATGTCATATCAAAAAAAATTGTCCGCTCAGACTCTACTGCAGGTGCAAAGTCAGAGTAAAATGCCATGCAGCCACCAAAACCTAAATGCATTTTCTGATCCGTATCTAGTGACATTTTTTGATGTTATTTACTATGACTATTCATCTTATTTACTTGTATTAGTTATCTACTAGTGCATAAAATCTTGCCCCCAAATATCAGTGGCTTTAAACAACACACATCTATTATCTTATAATCTGTTGGCCTAGAATCCAGGCAGTTCATCTGACTTCTCTGTTTCAAGTTTATTCACACAGTTACCACCAAGTTGTTAGCCAGGGCTAAGGTCTCATCTGAAGATGTGATTAATGAAGGATCCACTTATAAGTTTACTCATGTGCTTTTTAACAGAATTCAGCTTCTTGGAGCTGGTGAACTGTGGATATCAGTCTATTGCTATCTATTAGCTAGACTGTGCTCAGTCTCTTGCCAAATGGTCCTCGCTATTGCTCTGTCCACATGATAGCTTGCTTCATCGATGCAAAGATGACATCTCACACATACCTACAAAGAGAGACAGAATCACAGTCTTTTAAAATCTAATCTTGGAAGTGGCATCTTACCACCTTTGCCACATTATATTTATTTGAAGCAAGTTACTAAACAAGTGGAGGGGATTACACAGGTCATAAATACAGGAGGTGGGGATGATTGAAAGTCATTTTAGAAGAATGTTCAAAGGAACTAAAAGTAGAACTACCATTTGATTCAGCATTCCCACTGCTGGGTATCTACCCAGAGGATAATAAGTCATATGAAAAAGACACTTGCACACGCATGTTTATAACAGCACAATTCACAATTGCAAAAATATAGAAGCAGCCTAAATGCCCATCACCCAATAAGTGGATAAGGAAAATGTGATATATATACCATGGAATTCTACTCAGCCATAAAAAGGAATGAAATAATGGCATTCGCAGCAACCTGGGTGGAGCTGGAGTTATTATTATTCTAGGTGAAGTAACTCAGGAATGGAAAACCAAACATTGTATATTCTTACTTACAAATGAGAGCTAAGCTGTGAGGACTCAAAGGCATAAAGATGATATAATGAACTCTGGGGACTCAAGGAAGGGTGGGAGGGATGCGAGGGTTAAAAAACTATACATTGGATACAGTGTACACTGCTTGGGTGATGGGTGGATAAAAATCTGAGAAATCACCACTAAATAACTTATCCACGTAACTAAACCCCACCTGTTCCTTCAAAACTATTAAATAATATAAATAAGTAAATAGACATCCATTGAAAAAAAGGAGAATGTTGACCTCAGTTTCAGCTCCTCTAAACATCTGTCTGCTTTTCTACCACATCAAGGATGCTCCGACTTGAAGTCTACAACTGGTCCTCCTACTGTATGAATCTTCTTTCCTCGTATTTTGAATGTTTTGCTGCTTCATATCAATCAAGAGGTTACTCAAATTTTACAAGATCACAGACCTTCCTAGAATATTATACTTAAAATTATATCTAACATAGTATCTGCCAATCCCAACCATTGCTTCACTCTTTCTTGTACCATGTCATACTTTCACAGTACTTAATACCATCTTATATATTTTACATTTACCTATAAACAGCAACTCTAAGAGCATAGAGAAAAAAATGACTAAATGAACAAATGAAAGAAAAACCTTTAGCAATAATTAGTCTGGGATGTTATACAAATGGTATAATCCAAGCATTTTTAGACATATAAAGTTGACATCTTTTCTCTCTTCTTTGTAATGTCAAATCTTCATGATTGTTTAAATGTTATATGTTAACCATAATGAATGCAACAATTCAAACACAGATAAATTTTACTCCTGAAAAGTGTACACAGTAAATCAAATGCAAACAGTTATAAAACTGTATGTAGAATTATTATTTGATTACACATGTAAGAAAGGTAAATATGAAGATACATGTTCCTACAATGGCTTATCTGGAAGTTTTATCATGTTTGCTTGCTTTTAATTGTCTGTGTTTTCCATTCTGCCTAGAAGATGTATCATGTTGCACTGGATATTGAAATTAATAATATGTACCTGTTAGTAGTCTTAAAATTATTTTACATGTTTTACTTGTTATAATTTTTTGTATGTTGCAAAATGAAGGAGAATAAAAAAGAAATATGAAAATAAAATTTTAAAATAATACTTATCAAATATCCTTTATATCATGAACATTATATTATGTATTTTATACACATTATTTCTTTTAAATAAAACCACCAAATTTAAATAAATATTACCTTCCTTAAGTTTGTGAAGAAACTGGAGTTCGAACAAATTGAGATTTATTTTTCCAATCTGGTAAAATAACACAATATTTTTTATATGTTACTTTATTAATATACTAACTACCTATATTAGTCAGGGTTCTCCAAAGAGACTGAATCAACAGGATAAATAGAAGCTGGATGGATAGGTGAATAGGTAGATAGACGATAGAGAGAGAGAGAGAGAGAGATAGATAGATAGATAGATAGATAGATAGATAGATAGATAGATAGATAGATAGATAGATAGATATAGACAGATGATAGATAAATGGATGGATAGATAGATAGACAGATAGACAGACAGATAAAGAGGGGATTTATTAGGTAAATTGGTTCATGTAGTTATGGTGGCTGAGAAGTTCCACAACACACTGTCTGCAAGCTGGGGAACCAGAGAAGTTGGTAACATGGCTCAGTCCAAGTCTAAAACCCTCAAAATCAGAGAAGCTGATTTATAACTCTCAGTCTGAGGACAAAGGCCTGAGAATCTGGGAGAGGGAGGGGGACTGGTGCAAGTCCAAGAGTTCAAAGACCAGAAAGCTGGAGTTCTATTGTCCAAGGGCAGGATCTTGAAGAAGGGTATCTCAACTCCAAGAAAAATAACATTTACCTTTTTCTTTTTCTTTTCTTTTTTTTTTTTTCTTTTTCTTTTTTTTTTTTTTATCTTGCCTCCAGTTGATTGTGTGGTGCCAGTCCACACTGAAGGTAGGACTTTCTTACTCAGTCCACTGACTCACACACCAATCTCTCCCAGAAGCATCCTCATAGACACACCCAGAAATAATGCTTTACAAGCTGTTTAGGTATCCCTTAATCTAGTCAAGTTGACATGTAAAATTTACCAGCACAGTACCTAATATTTTTATATCTCTATTGACTCTCTTTTTGTAACGTTGAATTTATAATTTATTCAGAAAGTTGATGTTAAACTAAAATATGCCAGCCATTGAATAAAGCATAATAAAGTTAGGCCGGGCGCAGTGGCTCAAGCCTGTAATCCCAGCACTTTGGGAGGCCGAGATGGGCGGATCACGAGGTCAGGAGATCGAGACCATCCTGGCTAACACAGTGAAACCCCGTCTCTACTAAAAAATACAAAAAACTAGCTGGGCGAGGTGGCGGGCGCCTGTAGTCCCAGCTACTCGGGAGGCTGAGGCAGGAGAATGGCGTAGACCCAGGAGGCGGAGCTTGCAGTGAGCTGAGATCCGGCCACTGCACTCCAGCCTGGGCGACAGAGCGAGACTCCGTCTCCAAAAAAAAAAAAAAAGCATAATAAAGTTAATTATAAATTGAATAAATGCTCCAATAAAAAGAAAACAATTTTCAAGTTGAATAACGAAAACTAAATTTTAAACTTCTTTAAAGAAACACATTTAAATATAAAGTTACTGAAATTTGATTGGAGAAGAAATAATGAAAAATGATGCAGTATATTTATTGGTTAGTCTAGAAGCAATAGGAAATGACTCAGCATAATATAATCACAAATTTAATATAAAGAATTCTTAACTAGGTATAAGCCTATTCATTGGTTAATTTGATAAAACAAATAGAGAACAAAGATGTATCCTGGAATTGGTAGCTGCTAGAAGGATCAAACCTCTGCACTTTTCATGATAGAAAGATTCCAATATAATAAGCCCACCATCACATAATAGTCTAGTATCCCTGAAAAATGGGGGTCAGTATTTTTCTCTGCTTTGAATGGAGAAAGAGGCGGCAGTTAACTTTGATGACGAAAAATACACAATTTTCAGCCCTTGAATCTTTATCAATGTGACCACTTTTTATATAGGCATACTGAGTGAGCCCAACATAATTGGAGAAACAGGGTGTTGTTCTGCCAAATAATGAGTCATTTTATTCACCTGATTATTTATCATTCACAAAAGACACAAATATGTATGCATTAATTCTATTCTGAGAGGTCTATCCACATACCATTTTTCCAGAGCTCTTTGCTGCATCTCTTTTAAACTTATTGTTTCCAATAAATGGATCCTCCAATGGTTCAAGAATTCGTGTAAATCTGTAATTGTGGCCATCTTTTGGTTTAGGAAAATGATATTTTTGTGCGTGTTCATTATTATAATATTAAATAAAAAATAAAATGTAGAAGGATCTTTTAATACATTATATAATGGACCAAGTATTATGATTAATCTGGTTTGATGAACTTAAGGTCCAATATAGGAATTTTTTTAAAAAAAATCTATCTGTAAAGAGGTTTGTCTGTAAAGAGGACATCATTAAAAATATGCTTTTGTTCAAACAGTAGTTTAGCTTGCAAGCATCATTTTAATTATATTTAAAAATGTTGCCTTAGATCATTGCTTTTGTTTTACAACTGCTGTCATTTCTGCCAGACTTCAAAATCTCTAAGAAACAAGATTAATGTAAATCAAGTGCCCACTGATTTGAAGAGATTTTTTTAGATCATAAGCTCTGCTTTTTCAATAGTGTTTTTTTTTTTTATTTCCTTCTGAATGTCATGAGCACAATTGTTCGAAATTTTTGGCTTATGTCAAATTGTAAAAAGAAAAGAGCCTTGCTCTCTAACAAAAGGATGTGAGCTGTAGAGGGCAAGGTGACTTTGCAGAGAATGGGTAGACCTTTCAACCTGCCAAATGATCAACAACTTACAACTTCGTGGGGTCAGAACCCCATAGCTGAACTCAGTGACTACCTCTTTCCTTGCAGCCATTCATGAAATGCTTTATGACAGCTTGTTTTCAATACTCCTGAATATTCATTTAGGCGATTTTCTCTAAAAATGTAATAATCTTGGAACTTATTCATAAAGAGCTTTCAAAGGGCCCTGAATACAAATGAATCTTCAACTAGTGCTACAGGCTTTGATTCAAAACTTTATTATAAAATGAATATCATTCAGTAATCATGCAAATTTATGTGAAATTTCTTATTTTTTTCTGGCTTTTAAGTTCTCAGCAGTTGTTATGTTTTCCTAAACTTTCTTTAAGATAAAAACAAGTTGAATATTCCCTGACCCACCATTAAAATAATAATGAAAGTTGTCATAAAGAACAACACAGGGTAAGAGGACAAGTTAGCATTGCTGTCTCCACTTTTCTGTAAGTGGATCACAAAACAGAATTTTTAATTTGTTTTGTATGATTTTACATATTGTAAGGTCCTAGTAGAAAGTCTTACATAATATTTAGTCTGAGGAACTGCTCATTTTTAGTGTTTGTATTTGAGCTGACATAGCAAATTACAAAGAAACACAGCTTTCTCTTAATATCTATGAAGAAAAAGTTTGCAAAAATTGTTGATAAATTGTTTTTAACTGCATAGTTCTAAGAAGTCTGTTTTATATTTGTGATCATTAGGGTTATTCTACGTGTTTATGGGACATTTGGATATCCTTGTTCTTGTGAAGTGCTTGTGCAGAAACTTTACTCTTTTTCCATAGGATTGACTGATGTCATTTTCTCATTATTCATAAGAACGATTTAAAGTACATAAATTGCTATGGGTATAAATTGCTGTTCCATAGATGCATACATACATACATGATATGAAACTTGCTATATATACATTTATATATGTATAATCAGTCATGTTCATTATCTCCTATTTTAGTCTTTTTATGATGAATTTTGATAAAGTTCTTAGTTCTAAAGTAGTTCAGATTACCAGTCTCTACTTTAATGAAAACACTTTCTCACCTTTGTGGTCTGTTTAAGAAACTCGAAGCAATAAAGATATTTTTCTATAGTTTTTTCAAAAAGCTTATTGTCCTACTATTTACATTTTGAATTATCATCCATATAAGACATTGTTTCCATACAATGAGGTAGAGGACACAATATTTTTTCTTGGATACTCAATCTTTCCAGCATCATTAATCAAACAGAAACTTACAATATATTATAACTTTCATTATTAATTGAATATTTTTAAACGTGTGGAATTTTATTTTAAGTCTCTATTCTGATCTACTATTATAGCACTAGAATTAGATTGCTAATATTATTTTATGTTTATATTATTAAATATAAATAACAAAATTTTCCTTTATTTTGAAAGTTTATGCTTTTGAATGATGAGCACGGAAATCTCATTAAATGATTTAAAGTGTTTTCTGTAATTGTTTCCTTACAAGAATTGATACATGATTTTTTATTTTTTTGGTCTTTCTTAGATGCTTGGGAGGAATTCAAGAGTACATAAGGTATTTGAAATACTTTTTAGAGATTTCACAAATATAAATGTATATTTTTTAACAAATACGGAAATTTCAAAGTTTTCCACTATTTTTGTATAATCTTCAGTAGTTGTTCTTATCTAACAATTCTGTCATTTAATCTATATTTCAAAATATACAGGCACAATTTTTTATAACTTGATTGCATGTATAAATCTTTAAGATCTACAGTGACATTCCTCTTTTTTTCTGTTCACTATTTATAAGTTATCACCTTTTACTAAATACTGTTGCTAAGCATTATTTTCATGAGGCTTTTGAGAGATCTGAATTTTGATTTTATTGATTCTTTGCAATATATATTTATTTTCTATTTAACTCATTTCTGATATTATATTTTTTGCTTTTATATTGATTTACTTTGCATTTAATCCGTGATTCCTCTTCAAACTTCTTTGGAGAGATACTCATTTATTTCACCATTTTTTCTCATTTTGCATGTGGATTTATGACTATACTTTTTTAAAGTTTAATTTTAGCTTAAAGTCATATATTGAGAATTCTCATTTTGTTTGTTTCCTATTTTTCTCATTGGTTTATGTATTTGATTTGTGTTACTTACAGAATTATTACCAGGTTTCCAGAAGTGATTTTTTATTCATCATTTTGTTATTAATCTCTTATAAGGAGTTTTATGACTCATTCTTTATTTTCTTAGTTATAATAAGACACACAGTTCTCTTCCTATTCTTTTACATAAAAGATGTAAAAGTAAAAGTAAGAAAATAACAATTTATGTTTTAAATATAAAATAAGTATTTCTGATGTTATAGAATTTCAAAACTTATAAATATTAATTCTTCCAAAATCTTATCTCAGATGACTTTCAAATTTTCAGGTGATTTTATTCTTTTTTGTGAAAACGATTAAGTAAAATTAAATCTTAATTACTTTAGATTAATTACAGTAAAAATAAATATAAAAGTACCTCCACTTTGGCTCAAATGTCATATATCTTAGTTGGTATTAATTTAAAACTCTTTCTTCAGTAGTCATTACAGTCATATTTTGTTGATTATAAAACTTACACAATAGAAGACCTTTACATTCATCATTTTGGGAAAACAGTGCAGTGTTATACTTAATTTAATTGTTAAAAGGCTTGATATTTTATTTTTAGTATCTCTTAACCATCATGAGTCAATCATAATAAATTAGAATTAACACAATAAATAAACACAAAATTTCCCACACAAAATACAAAACAACAGTTTCTACTGCAGAGGGCATTGAAGAAGATTCAGCACAGAATGTGATCCCCAAGAGAAAGAAAACTGTTGAAATGAACTCTATGGTGATTTTCTGCCTAGAAACACATTTTGGGTCATGGGATGGGGAGTAAGACATGGTGGTCCCATTTACTTGATATGACAGAGACCGCATTTTGTGAAGAATGACTGTAATTTACTACGCGTATAACACAAAGAAGGGTGACATGCAAAGAAGGAGCTCCAGAAATCAGTATGATGTTGTCCTTGAACTCATGCTAAATACTTAAGTTATTGTGAAATTCCTCCTCCGTACCATTGTTTGTTTGCCCATATTCTCTTTCTTTCTCTCTCTCTTTTTTTTTTTTTTGAGATGCAGTCTTGCTCAGTCTTCCGGGCTGTAGTGCAGTGGCCCGATCTCGACTCACTGCAAGCTGTGCCTCCCAGGTTCAAGTGATTCTCCTGCCTCAGCCTCCGAAGTAGCT
Source organism: Mandrillus leucophaeus (assembly GCF_000951045.1). Taxonomy (NCBI): domain Eukaryota; kingdom Metazoa; phylum Chordata; class Mammalia; order Primates; family Cercopithecidae; genus Mandrillus; species Mandrillus leucophaeus. The sequence goes on along the minus strand of NW_012106319.1, from coordinate 511,155 downwards.
GGGATTATAGGTGCCCACCACCACACTTGGCTAATTTTTTTTGTATTTTTAGTTTCACCATGTTGGCCAGGCTGGTCTCGAACTCACGACCTTGTGATATGCCTACTTTGGCCTCCCAAAGTGCTGGGGTTACAAGTGTGAACCACCGCATCCAGCTCTTGTCTTTCTTATTATTAGATATTACCCTCTACCATCCATAGTAGGAATGCTGAAATTAGACAAGATCTATAAAATGCTATTGCTAGCATGATTACTGCACTAATGGGTGTAAAAACAAAAAGCTTAGTTTTAAGAGAAATAGCTATCATTTTATTTTTTATTTAAAAGCAATTATTTTATGGTAAATTGATGATTTATAACTGTATAAAATATATGGGGTGCAAAGTGATGTTATGGTTTATAAATGTAATGTGGAATAATTAAATTAAAGTCATTAACACATCTGTAACCTCAAATATTTAACAACTTTTTGCAATAAGAACATTGAAATTTACCACTGTTAGCAATTTTTAAATGTACAATATTATTCCTAACTATATTCACCACACTGTGCAACATAACTCAAAAATATATATACTTTCTGCCTGAGATTTTGTATTCCTTGACCATCATCTCAATACATTTTTAAAGCAGAAGCAACAATGTATTTGAAGTTTCTAACATATGCAAAATATTATCTAACAACTAGAGTATAACTGACAGAGAAGAGAAATAAAAGAACCTTGTTTTATTGTCTTATATTAAAGTAAGTTAGGAAAATATTAATTGAAGATATAAAGTGATAAGATAAAGATGTAAATTATAAGTTGTAGGTTAGGCTGGGTGCGGTGGTTAACGCCTGTAATGCCAGCACTTTTGGGAGGCCAAGAAGGGCAGATCACGAGGTCAGGAGATCGAGACCATCCTGGCTAACACAGTGAAAACCCCATCTCTACTAAAAATACAAAAAAATTAGCCAGGAGTGGTGGCAGGCGCCTGCAGTCCCAGCTACTCGAGAGGCTGAGGCAGGAGAATGACGTGAACCCGGGAGACGGAGCTTGAGTGAGCCCAGATGGCGCCACTGCACTCCAGCCTGGGTAAGATATGCCTCAAAAAAAAAAAAAAAAAAAAAGGTAGGTTAAAAAATGAAGAAATAAATTATACATTGTGAAAGGTAATAGAAAAAATTAAATGGAATCATATATATATATATACATGTATTTTATGGGCCGAATTGTATCCCTCCAAATGTTGACGTTGTAACCCTCACTACCTCAGAATGTGACTGTATTTGGAGGTAAATTATTTAAAAAGGTAACTAATTTTAAATAATGTCATTATAGTGGGCCCTAATCCAATATGACTGATATCTGCGTAAGTAAAAATAAGAATACAAACATGCCCAGAGGTAAGATCATGTGAAGACACAAGGAGAAGATGGATGCCTATAAGCCAAAGAGAGAGGCCTCAGAAGGAACCAGTACTGCTGACACCCTGATCTCAGACTTCTATCCTCCAGGACTGTGAGAAATAAATTTCTGGTGCTTATGCCACCTAGTCTATGGTATTTTGTTATGGCTGCCATAGCAAACTAATACAGTATTCATTCAAAAAAAAAGGAGGAGAGGGAAAAATAGAAAAAGAATGGATGGTTACCTTGAAGAATAATATGAATAATGTCAAATAAATAATATCAATATTTACATTAATTATAAATGCAATAAACACTCTAATTAGAAACCAAAGATTTTTAAATTGGACAAAAATGAATACGCCAAAATGTGTGGTTTTCAAGAACACCACATTAATTAAAAACATGCATATTTAAACATAAAATAATGGAAAATATGTATTGTACATAATCATAAATAAGCTGGAGTGCCAACATATTATAAAAAATACATTTTAGCTTTTTCCAGATTACAAAGGATTTGAGAGGCAGTCATGTTAAGTGGGTGAATTCATCAAGAAAAATCAACAATCTGAAATATTCCAGCACTTAGGCTTATAAATACAAGAAACAAAGACTAATACAATTGTTTGAAGGAATGCAAAAATTCAGACAGCTAGCTGGACATTTCAATTGTCCTCCCTCAATAATTGATAAAACAAACAGATCAAAAATTAATATATATAGCTGAGCTTGGTGGCCCAGGCTTATAATCCCAGTGCTATGGGAGGAAGGTTGCGATGGGAAGTTCTCTCAGGGTCAAGAATTTGAGACTAACCTAGGCAACATAGTGAGATACTGTCTCTACACAAATTTTTTTAAAATTCTCTCAGCATGATGGTGCCTGCCCGTGTCCTAGCTACATTTGAGGCTGAGATGCGGGACAGCCTGACCCTAGGAGTTTGGGGCTGCAGTGAGCTATGACCATGCCATTGCACACCAGCCTGAGTGACAGGCTGAGACTCTGCTGTGAAACAAACAAACAAACAAAATTAGTATATGTATGGAAATCTTGAACAACATTTTAAAATAACACGACCTAATTGACATTTGTAGAATATTCCACCCAATAATATCAGAATAAGCAAACTTTTTAAAGAAAACAAATGACATTTACCAAGACTGACTATATGATGTTCAACAAAATAAGCTTCATTAAATTTTATTAACTTGAAATAATGTAAAGTATATTTTTTTGAATAATATTCTATGACAGAATAATTAAAAATTAATTACCACAAGACATCTGGGATAAATCTTAAATACTTTGACATTAAATAAGACATGTTTAAATAACCCAAAGTTAAAGATGAAATTACAAAATGAGTTAGAATATATATTGAACTAAATATAAATGAAAAAGCATCAAAATTTAAGTCATAGAAAAGAATGGTCCCTTAAAAAATAACCTAATTTTCGCCTTCATACACTACAAATGCAAGAGCAAATTAAAACACTCTACATAAAAGGAAGACTATATATATGTATAATATACAAAAATTTATTCTATATTTTTATTTAAAAATTAAAAACCTCCCAGATCATTTTAAGAGGCAAGTGTTTCACTTATATCAAAGCTAGGCTAAGAAATTACAAAGTAGAAAAAAAAAATAGAGTACTGCCAAAAAGCCTTTACAGAATTTTAGCAAATGAAATTCAGTTATATATGTAATTGAAGAAAATAGTGATTAAGTAGAGTGTATCCCAGGGATGCAAGTTGCTATATTTATTTATTTATTTATTTATTTATTTATTTTACAGCCAAATAATCTTTATTTTCTTATTGATAAACTGGGGAAAATAGTACCTGCCTCACAGATTATCCTATTATATTTAATTATACATTGGAAATGTATATCTTTTATAAACAATAACAGGCTCCAAAAATGTAATATATTTTAGTTCTATTTTATAAGAGGAACTAAATTATTACTGACATATTTGTAGCAAGAAAGAGAGAGTGTCAGGAGAGAAAAAAATTAGGCATAAAATTATTTCCCTGTGTTATGAGTCAGGCTTCAGCAAGGATTCCTTTGATCATGACTTTGGAAAGGTGCATTGTATGGAAGATTCATTGCTTGAGCAATTGAAAGCAGCTCTTTCATCTCTGAATTGTTCCTGTCAAACTGGTCTGGATGTTGAGTTGACCCTTGTCCTTTATAGTGATGCACATGTCTGAATGTCACTTATTTGGAGATGGAGCTCTGTGTTTTAAATTTGCAGCAATGAAGCCAAAGAACTCCTTGGAGTTGCAATCAAGATGCCTATTTATTCCCAATACTCTTATGATACTTAAAGTTCAAGTGAAGTTTTTAGTGAATCCATAATCATATTCATAACAAAAGCAGACCAGGAGGAGAGTTTAACAGTAATCAGGCAATTCACCAAACGTTTTGACAGGGACTATTGCTCTGCTCCCTAGCAAACATCAAGAACACAGCACCTTGCTTAGTGTCTGGCATGCAATAGTTGTGCAATAAACATTTAATATTAAAAATCAATTACTGTATCTTATGCCAGAATGGCTATAACTAAAAAGTCAAACAATAACAGAAACTGGTGAAGATAAAAAGAAAACTGAATACTTACACACTGTTGGTGGGACTGTAAGTTAGTATGACCTCTATAGAAAACAGTATGGAGATTTCTTTAAAAACTAGAATTATCCTTCCATCCTGCAATTTCACTAGTGGTTGTCTATTCATAAGAAAAAAAATTGTTATACTAAAAATATACTGCACTTATATGCGTATCACAGCTCATATGCTATATTAAAAACATACTCATATGTTTATCATGTTTATGTTTTGCTTCACAATAGCAAAGATTTAGAATTAGTCTTTGATTCTAAGGGTCCATCAATGCATAAAAAGATAAAGAATATATGGCGTATATATTTAGTTTGGTGGAAAAGTAATTGCGGTTTTTGCCATTACTTTTAATGTTATGGCAAACCACAATTACTTTTGCACCAACCTTGTATATTCTATTATATATGTATTCTGTTATACATATATGTATATAATTGAACACTACTCGACTATAAAGAAGAATATAATCACATGTTTTGCTGCAACATGGATGAGACTGGACGCCATTATTGTAAGGGAAACAACTCGAATGGACACCTCATGTTCTCCCTTACAAGTGGAAGCTAAATAATATATGCACATCAACAAAATGAGGAATAATAAATGCTGGAGACTAAGGAGAGTGGGAGAGTGGGGAGGGGAAGAGGGATAAGAATTTCTTAAAGGTGGCCGGGCACGGTGGCTCACACCTGTAATCCCAGCACTTTGGGAGGCCAAGGTGGGTGGATCACGAGGTCAGGAGATCGAGACCATCTTGGATAACACGGTGAAACCCCATCTCTACTAAAAATAAAATAAAATGAAATAAAATAAAAATTAGCCAGGCATGGTGGCGGGTGCCTGCAGTCCCAGCTACTTGGAGGCTGAGGCAGGAGAACGGCGTGAGCCCAGGAGGCGGAGCTTACAGTGAGCCGAGATCGCGCCACTGCACTCCAGCCTGGGCGACAGAGCGAGACTCCATCTCACAAAAAAAATAAAAAATAAAAAATAAAAATTAATTACTTAATCCGGTCGGGCTAGGTGGCTCAAGCCTGTAATCCCAGCACTTTGGGAGGCCGAGACGGGCGGATCACGAGGTCAGGAGATCGAGACCATCCTGGCTAACACCTTGAAACCCCGTCTCTACTAAAAAATACAAAAACTAGCCGGGCGAGGCAGCGGGCACCTGTAGTCCCAGCTACTCGGGAGGCTGAGGCAGGAGAATGGCGTAAATCCGGGAGGCGGAGCTTACAGTGAGCTGAGATCCGGCCACTGCACTCCTGGGCGACAGAGCAAGACTCCGTCTCAGAAAAAAAAAAAAAAAAAAAAAGAAAAAAAAAAAAAAAAAAAAAAAAATCACTTAATAGGTACACTGTACCTTATTTGGGTGATGGTTACACTAAAACACCGGGCTTTATCATTTTGCAATATATTCATGTAACAACAGCAATTATACTCCTAAAATTTATACAAATAGAAGAAAAAAATCAATGAAGACAGTTCAACATATTAATTCAATAAATGAGAAAAAATTCTTAGAATGATCTAATTATAAGTATATATAAGTATAAATTCAGCATCTGATTATGATGCTAAATCTTAGCCAATAACGAATACAGTGGAACTTCCTAAAGCTATTTAGAATGCTATAAAAAGCTAGGAGCTAACATTAAACTTACTAGTGAAAGATCAACTAGTTTCTCCTGAGATCAGTAAAAATACATAGTAATAGCTATCACTACCTATGTTCTATATGTTATTGAAAATCTTGGCTATTGCAGTAAGTCAAATAAAGTAAACAAAAGCTATACATATTGGAAAGAAGAATTATATGATCGTGCATGTAGAAAATCTTTAAAAAAAAGCAGAACTTGTAATTGCAGCTAAGTTATTAGTTAACACATTATTATATAAAATTCACTTATTTCTCTACAATAAAAGTAAAAAGTTGGAAAATAAAATTAAAGCAATGCAATGTAGAGAAATATTTGAAAAATATAATACTTTAGGATAAATATAACCAAATACGTGCAATAAATGAATACTGAAAATTAAGAAGCATTACTGAATAAAGTTAAAGAATATCTAGATTCAGGAAAAGTTTATATAAATACCATCGTTATGAAATCAAGTCAGTATAAATAAAATGTCAATATTCCCTACATTAATCTATAAATTTCAAGCAATCCTAATCAAAATTCTAGCAGGCTTTTTTTAAAGAAATTCTATACCATGAGAAAATTAAATTAAATAGATACCAAATTAACTGTTTTTGTGTCCATTTTGACCTCATTAAACAAAATAAAACTGTTAAAAAATCTTAATAATCAGGATCTATTTCTTATTAACTCCTCTGAGGATGGCACATGCAATTAGCTATGTTCTACTGCTTATGTTAAAGCAAATCTGGGCTAGCACATAAAGGTATTTGTGAAAGGACAATTAACAATCTTAACTTTCCTTCTCAGCTACAGCTGCACAACATGCTCTAAGGCATGTTATGTTTATTAAATGATGCTTTGACTTTATTAGTAAAAAGCAAGGAAAAAGTCTATCAAGAATTAAAATATATGCCAAGGGAGTTCAGTCACATCACTACTGATGCCAGCTCCATGTAATGGAAGAGAAGCTCCCTAAATTACACAGATATTCAGTTTTAGGATGAGAGGAGGAAGTTGCTTCTGGTTTGTTCATTGCCTACTGTGAGAACCCAGACGTTGCAGTTTCCTAGTTGGATAATCTACAGGCATGTAGACGTTAGGAAAGACATGTATTTCAGCCGCTGAAACACCCACCCTTTCACCTCCACATGTCTGCCTGGGATGGAAGTTATTGAGGCCCAGGGATTCTCTCTCAGATCTGCCCCGCTCCAATCCTTTTGCTTAGTTGTTACTGAGCAAGTGGTATGGACCCCACACGTCTCACTTGATGAGGTCTTTCTCAACTTCTCTGCCCTGCCTCAGCCTTTGACGATCTGTGACCTTGCGTCACATGATAAACACCTGGTCACCTGTGAACGGGCTTCTCCAAGCCTTCCTGTCCTGCCTTCAGCCTGTGGTGCACAGAAGCCACACACCGCTGAAAGCCCTGGAAAAGAACTGGCAGGTGGAGGTGGACATGCTATGTACCGTTCTCAGAATCTTGCCCTTCACAACAGGCTATATGTGGCTTTAAAAAGGGCACTAACGTGTTTGCCCCTCTGCTCACCCAGTGACCACAGGGATGAAAGCCGCCCCAGATTTCTGTCCCAGACTCTGCACATCTCACTTTAGAATTTATTGATTTATTTAGGCTTCTTTGAATCTTCATCATTCCAATGGTAAAAATAAACAGATGCATACACACATACATTTATAAAAATAAGATTTTGTAAATTATGTTGCTTTTACTCTTTGTTAGAATGAGAGGATTGACTCTTGCAACATTGTTACTTCTAACCAAAACTGTAAAGTTCTTATTAATGCTCTTATTTCTGTGTATTGGAATTTGAATTTAAAATGTGTGTGTGCATGCACACACAAACACACCCTATATTTTAATTATATAACAAACCCATATTTTAATTATATATGCAAAATATCCAGAACAATATAAAATTTTCTGTATAATTTTGTCCATGTCCTTCCTCCAGCGTTTAAATTGAGTATCCTTCATGTATTTTATATATGTACATATGTGAACATATTAAACTCTTCTGGAATTTCTTAAGACATATTTTAAATTATGCTCATTATCTTCACTAGTTTCATAATACTATGATTCCAATTTGATACGAGCTAATTTAGAAAGCTGTATATAATTATTTAGTCTTAAAAGCTTGAATCAAACATTAACTAAAGTTAATTTACTAGAAATTCAAGATTGGATTTTTAAGATAATTGAAAGAAACAAAGTCACCTTTTTTGAACAAATCTGATTCTGAAACTTATTTTGTTAAATATACGCTTCATTTTTCTCTGTAATTCGCTTAAGTAAACATGATAGAAACAATTATTTTGGCAAGACAAACACAATCAAATCTGCCGAAATGTTTAGTGGTTACTTTTAAGGATGAATTAGAGAATTTTGGAAAGAATTGACAGATGATATTCTGCAGATTGCCTTTATCAAATGGCTTGCAAGATTAAGATGGACTATTTATTAGTAAACCCACACACAGCAAGCAGAGGGGAGTGGAAATTCACGATGTACGGGATGTCCTGCCAACGCTGCACGGGATGGTCTGCACGTCTCTGATTGCAATAACACAACCAGTTAGACAATATTCTATACACGGACTCAGCGTTTTTTATGGCTTCCAAAATAATAATAAAATACTAATGAATAACGTATTTGAAAAATCTGAGGACATAATATAAAAGTAATACTATGTATTTTATTTATTGCTCTAAAATAATTTTATGAATTTGTCTACTCATGTTCAGCAGTGGAGTTCTCAGATTAATTTTATTTTCCTTTCATAAGCCAAGACAATGGGGAATTTAATTCTGTCAAAAATCAACATTCTTCGTCTCCACTTCATTTGGTCATTTTCTTCTTTCATGACTGAATTCCTCTTGTTCTTAGCATGAGTCCCACTTTGTACTTATCCCACATGGACCTCTGCTGCAAGGCCATTTCCTTGTCAGGGTCTCCAAACTATTTTCAAAATATCACTTGTGTCGTTTTTGGTTACTGACAATTCACTTGAACTACAGAGTCTTAGGCAACTGGATCAAAAGGAGGCTCTATTTACTTCAAATACATTAAAAATTCTTGCTACAATATAGACATTGAAGTTTTCAGGCTTTTTTTGGCTGTTGTCTCTGTATCCTTTCATCTCTCTTTAACCCTCTGATAATAAAATATATATTGATTTATTATATACACCACTTAATTTTAGATGAAGTGTATCCCCAATTGGGTCAAAACACAGATTCTGTAACAGTTCCTATGTAACACAAATGCGTAACATCTGTAGCCACAGCTTCTTGGAGCTGTTTCTAAAGTTTAAAAGTTTTTCACTCACTGAATTTTGGAATATGCTAAATCTTTTTGACTACTAGTTCTACTCATGTAGATACTCTAATATGCCCAACATATAAATATATGCCCAAAATGAATCAACCATGGTGTGAAAAAATGATGTCAGAAGTTTTGTTTTTTTTCTTTATAATATATATAGTGATTAAAAAGATAAATTAATGAAAAAATGACATGTGATATGAGATACTACTCATTCTAAGCACTCATTTAATGTAAAAAAATTATTCAATACTTACTGAACACTTCTTAGAAGTGAGTGCTTTCCTCATCTAGAGGATGAAGACACAAACCAAAAAGACAAAAATCACTGTTCTAATAGTGTTTACATTCCAGAACAGGAAGATAGAAAGTCAAAAAGTGATTGTGCAAGACTATGTATACTTCCAGGTGGTGCTGAAACAAGTAAGTCTAAATGCTCAACAAAGTAATTCCACCAGGAACAAGTTTAAAGTGCTGTATTATCAGAATGCCAGCAAGCTTATTACCGAAAGTACTTTCATGGTAGGTGTCCTGTAGAACTAAAATATGTTTTACTGACGAAGTCTTGAATTTGGGGTAATGAATAACTGCAAATTGGGGAGGACACACACTTCCGTTTGGTCTAGGTGAGTGATTCAGAAGTCTGTTCAGTAGATCATTCTGACTTATAAAGGACAATATTCACCACTGATTCATAAAGATAAAAATAAAGACATTATTTTAAGTGTTTCAGAAAGTTATTTGATTTATTGTTCTGTATATTTTTTCTATATTTTTGTTGATAGAATATGATGTGATTAATGAAATCATACTGATAGTAGTACTTTTAATATTTCTGACTGAAATAAAATAGAAAATCCTATGTCTGGTGCTTTTCAAATTCAGAACTCTAGAAATATTCTAGTGGACAAATAATGATGCTCCAGCCAGTATTTCAGAACCTGTTAAATTTTTTAAACAATATGCTAGCAATATCCAATAACAGTCCTGAAGAAATAAAACACTGTGTGATTATTTGGTGAAATCTTAGCTATTATTCATATTACCCATTGAAGTCTAATAAAAGGAATATTTTTGGCTGGGCGCAGTGGCTCACACCTGTAATCCCAGATCTTCGGGAGGCTGAGGTGGGTGGATCACGAAGTCAAGAGATCGAGACCATCCTGGCCAACATGGTGAAACCTCGTCTCTACTAAAAATACAAAAATTAGCCAGGTGTGGTGACACGCACTTGTAGTCCCAGCTACTCGGGAGGCTGAGGCAGGAGAATCACTTGAATCTGGGAGGCGGAGCTTGCAGTAAGCCGAGATTGCACCATAGACCTTCAACCTGGTGACAGAGGGAGACTCTGTCTCAAAAAAAAAAAAAAAAAAAAAAAAAAAAAGATTATGTTTGTGTCCTCAGAATATGCGAACAAGCCAGGGCAAAAAAATAAGTGACAAGAGGTATTGCATCTCTTTTCATGGCATGAAATTTTATATGTATCCTGTAATCTATATTCTGTTATTACAGCTAAAAAATGATTTAAAATGTCTAATACCAAGAAACATCAGTGCTAACAGAAAAAATTTTTTGGTTGATTTTATTTGTTTGATTATTTTTAAAATATGTTATTCATTAGCTTGTATCTGAGGAATAAGTTTTCTGTGTTCAGAAACTATGGAGACAGTTTTTATAGGAAGGAGATGGAGAATTTGAAGCCATGTGCATCTTACCCCAAGATTCTTACTCTCTCCTTGTTATCAAAATTTATACTTTTGCTGCAGTTAAGTTGAACTATACAGTTGTTTCATGAATATGAGCCTGTTACATCAAAGATAAATGTTATTGTGTTGTAAATATCTAAAGGGCATGTAGTATGTAAAATGTCTGAATGATGGATGTTCAGTTAGAAAGCAATAAATACACGACTTTGCTTTTCTCATCCTGGTGAATTCTGCATAAATCATGATAGAGCCTTTTGCACGTGGGTTGCAACTAAACAGAGAACAAATTTGACAAAGAAGTTGAGCACAGTACTCAGAAATTGTACTAAAGTTGGAGAAGAGAACAGCAACAACAACAACAACAAAATACTGAGGCATATCTTTTCCTCATATTTTCTATAAAGGAATGGTGTGAATTTAATTTTAAATTTGTTACTACTCCATTTACAAGAACATATTGCTATGAGGTAAATATAATCTTGTATTCACAGGTTTCCATTAAGGGTGAGATTTTGTGTTTGTCATTTCTGCAAAAACCTAAAGTATTATTTCCCCTACACGTCCATGCAACCATTTATTAGAAAATGACTAATTCATAAAATCTTTTTAAATACATTTGTATTTGGCATTGATTATCTGGAAACTAACGAATTAACTATAAAATTATAATATTCAAGAATATTTGATTTTATAAATTTTGTTTTTTTAATTTTACATTTTGATTTTTGTTGTTACATAATATTTGTTTATATTTTTGTGGTACATGACATACTTTGTTACAGACATGCAATGCATAGTAACTACATCAAGTTAAATGGCATATTCGTCTCTGCATGTATTTATCCTTTGTGCTACAAACAATCCAACTATACTCTTTTAGTTATTTTAAAATGTACATTTAAATTTATTATTAAATATGGTCATCCCGTTGTGCTAGCAAATGCTAAGTCTTATTCATTCCTTCCATTTTACTGTGCCATTAACCATCCTCACAGTGCCCCCTCCTGCAACACGCACACCTCCATTATCCTTCCCAGCCTCTGGTAACTAACCCTATACTCTCTGTCTCCACGAATTCAATTATTTTAATGCTTAGCTTCCACAAATAAATGAGAATATGTGAAGTTTTTCTTTTGATGCTTGGCTTATTTCACTTAACATAATGACCTCTAGTTCTGTCCATATTGTTGCACTTGACAGGATCTCATTTTTTAAATGGGTGAATAGTAGTATTCCATTGTGTGTGTGTGTCACAGTTTCTTTATCCATTCGTCTGTTGATGAACATTAGGGTTGCTTTCAAATCTTAGCTACTGTGAATAGTGCTGGAATAAACATGGGGATGCACATATCTCCTCTATATTATGATTTTCTTTCTCTTACCTAGCAGTGGGATTGCTGGATCATATGGTAGTTATATTTTCAGTTTTTTGAGGAATGTACAAACTGTTCTCCATAGTGGTCGTACTAATTTACATTCCCATCGACAGTGTGCAAGAGTTCATTTCTGTCCGCTTCCTCACTAGCATAGAAGTCATTTTAATTAGGATATGATATCTCTGTGGTTTTGATTTGCATTTCTCTGATGATAAATGATGCAGAGCACCTTTTCATATGCGTGTTTGACATGTGTATATCTATTCAGATCTTTGGCCCATTTTTGGATCAGATTGCTAGATTTTTTTCCTATAGAGTTGTTTGAGCTCCTTTTATAATAAATTCTGAATATTAATCTCTTGTGGATAGATACTTGACAAATATTTTCTCCCATTCTGTGCATTGTCTCTTCACTTTATTGTTTCCTTTGCTATTGAAATACTAATGACATTCCTCATTTTCACAATTTATAGAAGTTTTAAATTGATGTGATCACATTTGTCCATTTTTTGCTTTGGTTCTCTATTCTTATGGGTGTTACTCAAGAAATCTTTGCCCAGAACAATGTCCTAGAAATTTTCCCCCATGTTATCTTTTAGTAGATTCATAATTTGAAGTCTGGGATATAATTCTTTAGTCTATTTTGATTTGATTTTTGTATATGGCAAGAAATAGGGGGTCTACTTTCATTTATATGTGTACAGATGTCCAATTTTACCAGAACCATTTATTAAAGAAACTTTTATTTATTTATTTATTTATTATTATTATTATTTATTTATTATTTATTATTTATTCATTATTTATTATTTATTTTATTTATTTATTTATTAAAGAGTCTTTTCACCAGTACAGGTTCTTGGCATCTGTCAAAAATGAATTCAGTGTAGATTAATGGATATTTTTCTTGGTTCTCTATTTTGGTCCATTGTTCTGTATGTCTGCTTTTATGACAATACCATGTTGTTTTGGTTACTACAGCTCTGTAGTATAATTTGAAGTAAGGTAATATAATTTTTCCACTTTGTTCTTTGTGTTTAGAATAGCTTTGGCTATATGGGGTCTTCTGTGGTTTCATATAAAGTTTAAGACTTCTTTTTTCTATTTCAGTGAAGAATGTCATTCATATTTTGATAGTGATTTCATTGAATCTGTAGATTGCTTTGGTTAGTGTGGACATTTTAACAATATTGATTCTTTCAACACATGAATATACAATATTTTTTCAAATTTTTGTGCCCACTTCAATGGACACAAATGTCTGCTTCTCTTTTGCCTTCCACTATGATTGCAAATTTCCTGAGACTTGCCTGGAAGCTAAGCTGTTGCCAGCACCATGCTTCTTGTGAAGCCCACACAACCTCGAACCAATTAAACTTCTTTTCTTTATAAATTACTCAGTCTCAAGTATTTCTTTATAGCAATGCAAGAATGGCCTCAACAGTTGGTGTCTATGCATTCAAGATTTAGTGTTTATTGTAGTCTTCCAAATCTGGGCTTTGCAATCTGTACCCATTTTTCTTGGGAAGACTTTCCAGGTATTCAAAGGGACTTGTGCCCCAAGCCCGGTAATGCTGTGGTTCTTGAAGATCTGTAGAGCTCCCACCCTGATGGTCTTGGATAAGATCCAGATGAATTATTTAGATTATCAAGCAGAGACTCTTGTTTACTTCCCACACATTTTCCCAAACAAATGGTCTCTCTCTCTCTACTTAGCTGCCTAGAGCTGGTGGTGGAATGACACAAGCAGCACTGTGACTACCACCTTGGAACTGCACTGGGTCAGACATGAAACCAGAACAGCACTGGGTCTCACCCAAGGCTCACTGTAACTACTACGTGTCTACCACCTGTGTTCACTCAACTCTGGGGCTCTATAATCAGCATTGACAAAGTCAGCCAGGTTTGTGCCCTCCTCTTCAGGGCGATGAGTTCTCCCAGGCCTTGAATGGGTTCAGAGATGAGGTCTGGAAGCCAGAAATTTGAGTCAAAAATCCTAGAAATCTACCTGGTAGTCTATTCCACTGTGTCTAAACCATCACTCAAGCCACAGGGTGCGGTCGTTCCTCTTCTCCCCCTACCCGCCCCCAGCTTTACACAGGCAGTGGAACTTCGTCCTTTGGCCACTACGACCACCGTCCCATGAGGAGTTCTGCCAGGCACCACCAATGTTTACTTGAGGTCAAAGGGATCTTCAGTTAGATTGTGGTGAATACACAGGCCTAGGACTCAACCTTCAGGGTAGTGGGCTCACCTCTGGCTCAAGGCAGGTCCAGAAATTCTGTTCAAGATCCTAGGCATGGACTCAGGGGCTCCAAGAGCCTGCTTGATGCTACAGTCCACTGTGGCAAAGCTGGTACTTGATGCCAGCACATGTTAGAGACTCAACCAATGTCCATGGCATACTACCTGCCTATTGCTGTTGGTTATTTGGGGCCCCAAAAGTGTTTAGTCTGCGAGCAATGGATCTTACCAGGCCTGTGTCTTTCCTTTCAAGATTGTGGGTTCCAAGCCCATGAGATGTCTACAAATGTAATCGGAAAGCTTGATCCTAGAATGTAGGCCTCATGGCTCTACCCCATGCTATATCCTACTGTGATTGAGCTGGTATCTGTATTGCAAGATAGAAATCCTCTGACTCCTCTCTTTCCTCAAGCACAAGGAAGGAGTCATTTTGTCATTGCTGCAAACTGCGCTGCCTGGGATTGGAGGACAGGTGTCCTAAGCACTCCCCCAGCCACCCTATCTGGTGTCTCACTAGGTCACAAACTGCTCAAGTCCACTAACCTTAAGCTCAGTATAGCATCAAGATTTGCCTAAGAATTGCACTGCTTGTGACCCAGACTACCTTTAAAGTTTATCTAGGACCTCAAACCACTTTGATTTTTAATTACAGTAGTGAAGATTGAAGATAGCTGAAACCCAAGTTCCAGCTGCTTGGATGAGTGCTTCCCCTCTGGCTAGGGTTGGTCCAAATGCTCCATCCATGGGTCGGTACTAGCTGGAGTTCAGGAGGTTTTTGTTTTCTGCTTTGACAAGCCAACAGTGAGTTCAGTGTAAAGTCCTCCAACCACTCTGTTATCCCTCCCCCAAGTGCACAAATTCTCTCTCCATGCCAAGCAGTTGTTGGCGGGGGAGTGGAGATAAGTGGTGTTGAGGATTCAAGACTCCGTTTCTTCCCTCTTTAGGGCCTTTTTCAGAAATATGAAGTTAAAAACAGGTACTGTGATTGTTCACCTGATTTTTTTGTCTTATAAAGGTGCTTTTTTATGTGCAGATAATTGTTAAAATTTGTTATTCCTGTGAGAGGGATGGTGGGTGGAATCTTCTCTTCCACAATCTTGCCCTTCTTTTATAAATTTGATATAACTGTTTTTTTAGTAATTTGCCTTTGTTCTTTTATTAGCTATTTAAATTGTAATATATAATTAGCTAATTACTATTACTGAATACATTTGTAAGAGGATGAAATTTAACACCAGCGCTTGATACTCTTTCATTTAATCCCAGTTATCTTAGTACTAACATAGATTTTAAAGTGTTTATTGTAAGAATTTGATTGCTAATATCTTAATATGCTAATGATTGATGAATATCGACTTTGTTATTTGTACATTAAGAATAAAATTCTGTTGTTAAAGAGTAACCAAAAAACTCATTTTTTTTGTAGAGCTACAATAGTAATCAACCATGTTTTGGGAGATGACCATCCCGTGTGCTGTTCGCTTGTCCAGTTACCCAAATATTAACCAGACATAGTCGCTATCTTCAATTCTTTTTGGCCGGACTCATATGCGTAAAACATGCTACTTGAAAAAAGAGCCAAATTCAGAAATTCTACAGCTAAGTTTGCATGAAAAGCAGTAAATAATCACAAATTATTTTAAAAACAATACTTCTTGGTAATTCTGTTAGCTTTATACCTGTTTAATAACACAATGAAAAATATGTTTGTGTTATTTTCTTTTAATATCAAACGTTAAGGTCATATGATCTCCACTTTTCACTAGATAAGGGGAAAAGCCTACATACACAAAACAAATTCCATAAAATATTTTTTATAAATTACTGTGGAAAATGTAGTATATTTGAGTATTTTGGTTCTGATTAGGTGTATGTATTTAATGACAAATCTCAGATTAATATATCTATTTCATTTATTCTTATTTTTCTCCTGTATTTGTCATAAAATTTTAAATATCTTTCTTGGGTTTACTAAATCAAGGAAGCCTCACTCACCTAACTTGCATAATCATGGTAAAGATAAGCACTGTTACCCTGGATATTACCAATTACCAGCGTATTACATTAAAAACATGCTTATTGGTTCCTAGAGTTATTTCTTCAATTATTTTTCTGAAACTATTTTCTCATTTTAAATCCTTTACTTTTGGAGTAACATTAGGCACAAAATGCTTACCAATAAATGGTAGATTCCAAAAATGCCCTCATGGATGCAGAATAATTTCTTACATTTTAACATATATAAAGTGATTATTTTATAAACTTGATATTTGAATAATAAATGTACTGGATATAAAACATTTATACCTGCTTTCATTGAGTTTCAAAAAACAATGTTGGTACATTTGCATGTTCTTTGTTTTTCTGTGGTTTTTGAAAAGTCTGATGACAGAAGCAATTTTGTCTTCATAAGTTTTTAAATCACTGTGCCTGAGCCTTGAACATTTTTTCTTTATGTTAAAATCTAACAGTTGTACTAGAAAATACCTTGAAGTTGATTGTTCTGTTTAATTTTCCCAGGTGCCCAGTAGAATGTTTTAATATATATACTCAGGTTTTTACTAATTTTTAAGTGTTTTTAGAGGATAGATTTAAATATTAATTCCGTGTCATTGTTTTATTTTTCTTTTTCAGAAAATCTAACAATGCATATGCAATTATTTTTTTCTCTATTATCTACTCGCCTTACTTTTTTCTGAACCATTTTACTTCTTTATTTTTATTGTTGAATTCATTTCGCATTTTTTTCAATGTTCCTTATTAGAATTTTTTTGTCTCTTTTCTCTTGAGTACGTGTATTCTTACACTTCTTCCCTCAGTTAATCAGTTTCCTTTTTCTTTCCTTTTTTTTTTTTTTTTGAGATGGAGTTTCAGCTCTTGTTGCCCAGGCTGGAGTGGAATGGTGCGATCTTGGCTCACTGCAACCTACATCTCCTGTGTTCAAGTGATTCTCTTGCCCCAGCCTCCCAAGTATATGGGATTACAGGCACCTGTCACCATGCCTGGATAATTTTCTGTATTTCTAGTAGAGACGGAGTTTCATCATGTTAGCCAGGCTGATATCAAACTCCTAACCGCAGGTGATTCACTCTTCTTGGCCTCCCAAAGTGCAAGGATTGCAGGTATGAGCAATGCAACCATCCAGTTACTTTTTTCTTCACATGTCATCTGCTGTGTGGTCTTAAATTTTTTAATATTATTATTATTTCTTTTTTAAGATAACTTAAAAATATTCAATTATTTGCTTGAGTATACTTAAACCCATTTGGAATGAGTACTTCAAGTGGCTTTATTGGCTTTATGTTTGTTTTTCTGGGAAAAGTTTTACTCAATTGATATTTGTTCAATTTTGTTTTCTGATTTTTGTAATACTTCCATTAATGTTGTTGTTCATGTTTGTGTTATTGGGGTGCTTATTGTAAGAATTAAAGAAAGAGGAAAGGAACATGAAAGGTGGCTTGATGGGTAAGACAGGTTTATTTTATAGAAAACAAACCTGAGAGTGGTATTTGTCGGTGTTAAGTTAGAGGCTCACTCTCTTACGGACTAAGAGTTTTTAAGGATTTAGGGTAGGAGAGTTTATTAAAGGCTTGGACTGCTTCTGTGTTTCTTTGTTGTGCTTATTTGGGAGGGAGTGTTGTGTGTTCGTTCCCATACATTTTTCTCCAGCTGCAGGCATACGCCCGACTCTGCTTTTAACTTCCCTATTTTAGTGCACCTAAAGGGAAAGGTATGTGCTTATTAAGGTCCACTGTTTTACTGGGGCCCATTGTAGAAGGATGAAGTTTTGCAGTTACCCAAGAAACTTTTTCCCCACCTTCTTCTGTGCTTAAACTGTTTTATCTTTGTTTTATTGTCTGGTTTTTCTGGCTGCTTGTAGTTAGAAGAGAAGTGATTTTCTTGAAATGCATGAGGCTAGAAAAGGCACTGGAACTTAAAGTGGTAGCTTTTGCTCGAGATGATGGTGCTCCTGCTCTGTCACATACAGTGTCTTAATTTGAGTGTCCTCATCTATGAATATAGTAAAGTCAGATATTTAGTGTTTCTTTTGATTTTGTTTGCTTTCATATTAAAGAGAGGAGTTGTGTGCTTTCAGCTGTTTTAGGTCTCTTATAATGCGCAGGATGTAAAATCTTCACTGTTATGTCTTTCTCTTTGTATCATTTAATTGTCAATTAGTGTTTTCCCTTCCTACGTTAAATATTTCCCATAGTGTGAGTTTTAATGACAGTTTTTTTCAAATTGTATATATTTTTTTGGTTCCTTCCATGGGGACACATTTTTTCTATGCACTGAAGCACCAGATGTAATTAGTATTTCAGACTACAACATTAATGTATTTGGTCCTTCTGGAAAAAACATTAGATCACTCTTAGGATCCACTGTTCCGTCTCTTTCTGTTTCATTCAATCTTTCTAGGCCTGTCATTGCTGGCCCTTTGCCCTTCCATGGGGTGGAGTTTGTGGAGGAATGTGAATCTATCCATGCTGTGATTTGGTGTTTTTTCTGTTTTTACATATATATACATACATATATATATGTAAAAATAATAAAATAATACGTGTATGTAAAAAATACATATGTAATTGTGTAATGACAGGCATTCTCTGCCCTCAAGTTATGCTAAAAGATGGTTTTTAGGTGGTTTTTTTTTCCAGTATTACTTTTACAGGAAACATGACAAACGGAGACCTAAGTACTGCTTTTGTCTTCAACCATCAGCAGTTCTTTATTCCTGTTTAAAAACTATTTTAAATTTAGGACATAGTAATTCAAGTGTTGTTCATACTATTTGACTGATTCGTACAAATTATCCATAGTAGATTTATTTTACAAAATTTAATGTAAGTTTTTTGATGTATATTTTATTTTTATTTATTTATTTACTTACTTATTTATTAAATTTTTATTGCTGCTGTTGTTTAGAGACAGAGTCTCACTCTAACACCCAGACTTGAGTGTATTGGCAACCCTGGCTCACTGCAACCTCCACTTCCCAGGTTTAAGCAATTCTCATTCCTCAGCATCCTCTGTAGCGAGGAATACAGGCAACTGCCACTGCACCTAATATTTTCTTTCTTTTTTTTCAGTAGAGACAGGATTTCACCATGTTGGCCAGGCTGGTCTTGAACTCCTGACCACAAATGATCAAGTGATCTGCCCACCTCGGCTTCCCAAAGTGCTGGGTGTCACAGCGCCTGGCCTCTGATACATATTTATTTTAAATGTTTCTCAAATATTATTGTTTTCAGTTAGAAAGAAAAATATATTTTGGAGAATTACTATACACTAAAAGCTCTATATGTGCTGTTGTTTACTGCACAGAACAATCTGGCAGAGTATGTCTTATTATTCCGGATACGTACATCAAGAGACTGTAAATCAACAGCAGAATGGATTCAGCATTTGAACAAAAGTTTTATATTATTCAAATTACCGTGCATGTTTTTATTCCATCAAAGTTTTAATCCAATTTCAAGTTCTACTTAATATTATACTGTTTATGAAATTGTTATTCAAATAATAGAGTCATTTAACCACAGATCACCAGAATCAATGAGTGCAAACGCATACAAGGAAAAGAATTGGGTCATATATTTGAAAAATGATTTGCTAATCTTTAAAGGAAGAATAACAACTTAACAAAAAAATTAAGATAATCATTTGTGGGATTCAATAAATCAATGAAATACTATTTCCAATTTTTATCAACAGAGATATTATTACTATTAAAGAGTATGTATCTTACTCTACTATCATTATTTAATAGCTATATTGCTCTAGATTTAATGTAGTCTAATCATTAATCATTCTTCTGTGATCAAAGCAATACCATAATATTATAAATATTTTGTAAGACTCAAAAGCACTTTCAGAGAAAAAAATATATTTATATTTATATTAAAATCAATTATATATCTATTAATATCCTTTAGGGTCAACAAAGTGTCTGTGACACAGCAACATCTACATTTAATAGTAATTCTTTTCCTTAAAATATTTTTTCTTCTTATTTTTAATCATTATTTGTGTATATGTAGACATTTTATAGCTTCTCTACTATATCAAATATGAATAAACAACAGTACCATTATGAAAAGATATTTTAAGTTGAATTTTTAACTTAAACTTTAATAAATATATTTACTAGTAAAATAAGTTTCAAATCAATTTTGTCAAATTAATTTTAAATACATTATCTCTGAATTTAGAAAATGATTTAATCAGAAGCCTAAATATATAGCCCATTTTATTTAAAATATTTCTAATCATACTATATGAATTAAGAGAAAATAATCTTTATTATACTACTGACTGGGTAAAGAGAGTAGTGAAAACTTATAAGTAGAAAAGAAAGGAATGCCATATGAAGGTCATATACTAAAACTGATTCTATAAAATGGATTTGATTTATGTTCGCATGCTGACCATTCCCAATATAATTACACACTACCGCCTTGACCATCACAAAGGCCAAATAAATTGACTAGATCAGCAAAGAGTTGAACTTGAGGTAATCGAAGTACAGATATTGGCTTTTTGGAACAAAGCAGACTTAGAGGCAGTGGAGTGTGGATAATATCCACTTTGCTTATACAGTTTTCCTCAAGGTCCTGGCCTACATAAAAGGAAGTGGATGTGTCCTAGTGGGATTGTGCATTCACAAAGATATTTATTTAAATTTTATGTTCAATGTACTATGTAAAATTTAATGTAGACAGCTTAAAAACATGCTTAAAAGTAGCACTTACTGATTAAAAAAAATACTTGATTGTGTCTAAGCTCAGGCATTTCAAACAATATAAGTAATTTATCACTTCGAGACATATTTGTGAAATGAATGAAAGTAAATTTCCAGAGCTTCCAGTTTAGTCTCTGTGCTTTTTTATTTTTAACCTCTTCTTCCCATTCTCTCCTTTCCCATTCAAGTGAGAAAACCAGCGCTAAAAAAATAAAATTAAATAAAATAAAAGCTGGCAGCACCTTTGCACAAAATGTGACCTTCTTGTTGTGAATACATCACTCTATTAGGTGATACTAGATTGAAATCTCCAGAAAAAAAGTTTTACCCTGAATTATACAAGATCAAATGTATAATTACATTTAGATCAAATGCACTTCAGAATGTGGAAAGAAAAATTAGGAAAGTTGTATGAAGAAAGAAGGATGACATGTATCATTTGCCTATCCTGTGTTTGGCAGAGAGTTAGCAGTTTAAATACATGAATTTGTTGAATCAACTATGGATTTTATTATTCCTCATCACCATTTAAGTAATGGAGTCTCAGTGAAGCTTAGAACAGTGTTTAAAGCCACAGAGTTGTTTGACATACTCCTTAGAATAGCTCCATAAAATGTGCACTGAGTTAAATACTGGGCTTCTGCCCAGGATGACAGGAGGCTAATGGACGTAGGGAAACAATTCCTCAACTGTGTGCTAAAGCAACACAGAGCACTACACGTAACTCACAGGGACTCTGCAGAATATTTTACATTTTTGACAGAATGAAAGGACATTCAACATCTGTCAGGTAGCACACAAAATACTAGTATGAGTTCACAGTTATAATATTTGATTATCCTACATTCTTTTGTTGATGCCACATTTGTGAGGTTGAGTTTTTGTAGTTGCAGTAATAAAAGTCAAGTACTGCATGAAAATCAGTGTAAAATTGTAAATCAGGATAGTGGCAGTCAGTAGAATTTCAAGTCATTGGGTCTTGACGGGGGCATGCATCCCATAAGTAAATGTGGTTATTAAAGACAAAACATGCAATTATGTTTTTTTTTTCAACTTACATGTTTGTTCTTTTGAATGACTCTTAAATTGTTAAGACATAAATACTCGTTAAGGATTTTGGACTTACTATGTAGTTAAAAATAGAAACTCATAGATATTTAAAAAGTAGCAATACAATCAGAGCTTCATGAACCAAAAACATTTTCAAATATCTGGCATAGGGGTTATACCAGTGTCCTCAGGTTGTAATCTCAGTTTAATCGACCTGAAACAAGTTAGGGAAACTCTGTTTTCTTACTTGAAAAATGTGAGCAAAATATTAAGTATCTCAGGGGTTATTTTATTCTTTCATAATTAAGTGCTTTAATGTAAATAAAGGATGTAAAAGAGAATAAGGTACAGGCTAATACTAGCTAGATAGGTCTTTTCTAGAAGCATAAAAACACACTGCATGAACCATATTTTGGAACTTAAGGAACTGACAACTTTTAAATAATGAATTGATAACTGCTCTAGTAGCTATATGTCAGAATGTATATGTTTTGTTATAGTGTTATAAAGTTACATGAAAACACACAGTAAAATGTGCACGGTTTATATTTAAGGTAAGTAATACTTGTTTATTTTGTTTAAGAAAATCTCTGTTCATCAGCCACACATGTAATTGAAAACACTGATTAATAAAACTGTATGAAATTATTTAGACTATTAGCATGTAAATTTTAATCTACATTCTCATAAAATCTACACAAATAACAGCTAATCTAAACGGTTTGGTATTTTATGGATGCAAAGATAGACGTTGGCATACGTTTTCAAATTGTAAAAGAATGATCAATATCAAACTGAGTATACTGTTTGCCACTTATTGAAGAAAGAAAGGACTATGTTTATGGATTTCACAAAGGCCATCTAGGGTATAGATGACATGTCTTACAATGGATTGAGCATACTGATGTTCTTTTTATTAATTTCATAAACGTGTACTTATGTATTTTATGTTTTATTAATTTTCAAAAATACTTTAAAAAGAGACATCATTATAAAACACAGCCCTTGCTTTTGAAATGCAGAGAAGCTTAGCAATATACCTACATTTTACATTTATATTTACATTACATTTCTTTCTGATATCTCAGCACCACTGGAACATAGGAATTTAAGGTGCAGAAAACTGTGAAAGAAATTGCATCTCCTGCTGAAGTCTTACCTAGCGTGAACATTAACTTTTTCTGTTAATAAGCATGAGAACATTTGTCTTTAAAAAATTACACTGACTAAATTACCATCATATTAAAATATGAAACAGTTTTAATTATGCTATTATACTTTAAAATTATCTCATACAGTGAGATTTCTAAGAAAGCAAAAACAAGGTGGTAACATTTTGGATGAAACGATTATTCCTATCCTAGTGACCCTCACCAATTTTCCTACTGTGAAATTGCATGGCAGAGTGTCTGAATAACACCGCTAATCCATTTGGAATATTAAACCTAATAAGATTTTCTTTAAAGTATGAAAGTCAAACTTTGGGGCATGAAATAAACTACAAACATGGAAAATGGCAGAGTCTTTCTGATTAGTCTGACAGGGCGTCAGTCCTGACAGATACTTATTCTTGGCACCATCATTCTGAAATAAATTTGTCAGAAAATAAGCCTACTTGTCAAATTTCATAATGCTGGCAAGCTTATTTCTACTTTTTCAGCAATCATTTGTGATTAAAAGCTAGGTTGAAAAAAAAGGTTGATAGAATGTATTAGTTGTAACATTAAGTCATTGAAAAATTGTATGTATGTATATACATGTTATTTATGAAACTTATTGATATATCAGTACGAACTTACCTTTCTGTCTATCTTCTCTATTAAGCCGTTGTGTATCACTAAGTTATTTTTAATACTGTTATTTTATAAAATAAACACAATCCATTATTAATTTTTATTAGATAATTGGATTATTCTCCTCTTATTTTGATTTATTTATTTATTTTTGAGACAGATTCTTGCTCTGTCACCTAGGCTAGAGTGTAGTGGTGCAAGCTTGGCTCACTGCAACCTTTGCCTCCCAGGTTCAAGCGATTCTCCTGCCTCAGCCTCCTGAGGAGCTTGGACTACGGGTGCACACCACCACATCCGGCTAATTTTTGTATGTTTAGTAGAGATGAGATTTCACCATGTTGGCCAGGCTGGTCTCGAACTCCTGACTTCAGGTGGTCTGCCCCCGTTGGCCTCCCAAAATGCTGGGATTACAGGTGTGAGCCACTGTGCCCAGCCTCTCCTCTTATCTTTAAATCATATGTGTATTTCTTTACTTTTCTTCTCTTGGTCCAATGTACCATCTTGAATATCCTTGAAGTCTATTATTTGTAGAATTTTTAAATGAAGCCTTTACCCAAGTAACTTCTAGTTTAAAATATAATTGACACAAAAAGGGACATCATGCTGAGAAAAAACTCATCTTGAAAGACATGTATTACTCAATTCATATAGCACTCCCTAAATTTGGAAAAAATAATAGAGCTATAAAATAGATTTAGTGGGTGTCAGAAGAGAGGGACAGGGAGGATGGCTGTTATTACAAAGGAGTAGCATAAAGAAGATCTTTGTGGTGATGAGATAGTTCTATATTCTGATTGCTGTGTTGGTAAAATGAACTTATACATGTGATAGGTGACATGGAACATAAACATTTTAAACTAACGTCACTTTTCTGGTTTGATATTGTTTTATCTGTATGTGAAACGTAACTAATTGTGAAAACTATATAAGGCATGAATAAAACTTCTTTGCATGATCTTTACAATCTCCTGTACACCTAGAACTATTTCAAAATTAAATGGATAAAAGTGATAAAAGACTATTTTTTAAAAATAATTCTAATCTAAAACAATCTTAGTGCTTAATTTGAACAACAGTTAAATAGGGTTTGAGAGAATTTTTTTTTTGAAAATTAACAGGTGATACAGCTATGAACATTGAGAACAAAGCCTCACCTTACCAAAACTAATTAATTTAGTAAATTCAATAAGTGCAAGTAGTAATTTAAGTGAGAAAATATAGCTTGACATTAATTTTAAAATATATTTATTAAAGACTTGTGCATGTATTCAAGCTTACACTGTTCCATAGATTTTAACATAGTTATGCTTCCTGCCCTGAGAAACATAGAATTCTGTGAAAAAATTTGAAATGTACATATATAAAATGAATAGTAGAAAAATGAAATGTGTATATCTGGTTTCCCAAGACTTGTTGATAGTAAAGCCCTGAAAACTAGACATTGGTAGATAGATAAGAAAAGGAGACAATGATGGCAATGAATCTTAAAGCCTAATAGGAGGGAAAACAATTATCTAGCAGTAGTATTTGAAAAACTCTGAAAGTTTCTTAGAAAAAAATATTAGCATTATTTTGGCAATATTCTATGTTACATAATTGACAAAACACTCAAACCTACATATCCAGAAAAGAGTTGGATGTATGTATATATTGGAAGTCTCAGATTGTAAAGTGTTATAAAAAATAAGTTATAATGTATGGACATTAAAACTGTTTTCCCTAGAAATGATCCAAACTACCAGTGATGGTATTTAGAACATTAGAAGCGTCCTTAGCCAAGTGGATTGTTCTTAGAACTTCAAGTTGTTGGTAAAAAAATCAATGATGTCACCAAGACAGCTCATAGAAAAAAAACTACTACATGAATAATTAGAAAGTGAGCTGAAAAATAAGACAAATATTTTAGTTTGTTGTTTTTTATTATTTTGCTATGACAGAATTATCACAGACTGGGTCATTTATAATGAACATAATTTTTTTTTCTCACAGTTTTTGAGGCTGGGAAATCAACATCATGGTGCTGGCATCTGGAGAGGGCCTTCTTGCTTCATCAGCACATGACAAAAGGCAGAAGGCAAAGAGGTGAAAAGAGACCAAACTTGCCTTTTCATAAGGGCACCAATTCCGCCCAAATAGGGACAGAGTCCCCAAATCACTATAACCACCCGAAGTTCTCACTTTCTAATACCACCACAATGGCAAGCAAATTTCAGCATGAATTTTGGAGAGGTTATTTGCACCATAGCACTAAGGAACTTGGAAACAATATGCCTTTCAATAAATGAATGGATAAACAAACTGTAGAACTTTCAGACAATGGAATATTATACAGAGCTAAAAGGAAATGAGCTGTCAAGTCATGCAGAAACATAATGGGACCTAAACTATAGTTTGTTAAGTGAAAGGAGTCAATCTTAGGAAACTATAGTCTACCATATAATTTCAGCTATGTGACCTTCTAGAAAAGAAAGAAGTATGGAGATGGTTAAAAAGTCAGTCATTACCAGGGATTAAGGGCTTGGAAGGGGAAGGAGTGATGAATAGGTCAAGGACAAAGACTTCTTAGGACAGGGAATTTATTCTGTATACTATAAAGGTAGATACAGGTCTCTGTACATTTTCCAAACACATGGAATGTACAAGACAAAGAAGAAACAATAGATGACCCAATTAACTGATAACACATTGTTCTTAAGTAAACAATGTGTCAATATTGGCTCATGAATTGCAGCAAATATACCACACTAACCTTTGAAATTAATATTATATTGGTGCAAAAGTAATTGAGTTTTGTGTCATTACTTAAAAAAAAGTCAAAAATTGTAATTACTTTTGTACCAACCTAATGATACAGGAAATTTTGTGTGGATGAGAGGCTGTATATTAGAACTGCCTATGTATCACTCAATTTTTCTGTAAATCTAAAACTGATCTAAAAATTTAACTAATTAAAATAGTCTAAGGAATAAGGGAGTTTAGATAAGTGGAGTAGTCTTTTTTTTTTCTTTATTTAACAAATGTTTATGAAACGAAGTCTATGGATGAGGCACTGGTGCTGATTATTGAAGAAAATAATGAAAACTGTAAGCTTCACAAAGTTTACATTTAATTGCTTCCACTAAGTCCAGTGTGGCATTTAAAAATGAGACAATGGAATTAGCACTATATACATTTTTTGTTTTTGCTATATGTACTTAACACACCATGTAGTCTCTTCTCCAGCACTCACTTAAATTTGTAATTACTTATTATCTAAATTCCTTATTTGAATATAATCACTAATGTCAAAAACATTATTTCACCACTGTGTGGCTACCAGCTAGCCTAATACCAACACCATAGCTGACACATGCACAAATACGTGTGCATGAGTATATATAAAGTCTAAAATTATGTATATATCTATAAAGCATTGTTAAAGCACATTCTAAAGAATAACAAAAATAAAAATGAATTCGAATAGTGAGAATTCTGAAAGTAGATATTGTGTAAAAAAATTTATGTAAAAGTGAAGCAAAATATAATTATTCAGTAGTGATGTGAAGAAGTCATAGTGTTCAGAAAAAGGTAGTTAGACATTTTTAAGAAAATGAAAACTCATGAGTATTTTTGTAGGTGGATGTTACAAGGAACTCTAGTGAGTGAAGAACAAACAGTTCAGTGACTAAATCTAATTTCAAGAGAGTGCATGTTTTACGTAATCTGGTCCAAACTTTACCGTATTTTTAAAAATTCTTAAAATACTATTTTTATTTAAATTCCTTCAATGCATTTCAATGACAATTTATTTTAAAAAGCAAAAAACGGGCCAGGCGTGATGGCTCACTCCTGTAATCCCAGCATTTTGGGAGGCCAAGGTGGGCAGATCACGAGATCAGGAGTTCAAGACCAACCTGACCAACATGGTGAAACTCCATTTCTAGTAAAAATACAAAAACTAGCTGGGCGTGGTGGTGGGCACCGGCAATCTCAGCTACTCAGGAGGTTGAGGCAGGAGAATCGCTTGAACCCGGGAGGTGGAGGTTGCAGTAAGCCGAGATGGTGCCACTGCACTCCAGCCTGGGTGACTGAGTGAGACTCTGTCTCCAAAAAAAAAAAAAAAAAAGCAAATAACCACATTATTTATGTCATTTAGAATGTTAATGGGGACAACAAATGAACAAAGATTTCTAACTGCTGTTTTAAAATGTGTTTTGATTTTGTTACTATAGTTGGCACTCTATGATGAGTGAAATATCCAACAGTTTATTTCAAATAAAAGTCACACTACAGAAGATGAATTAAAATTAAACTTGTTTTACACGAAAATGTTGAATGGTATATTTCTAGTCTTTCTATTTGTTATATCCAACTGATGTAAAATATGTTTTGCTAATGAACTGTTATTTATTTACAGAAACATGGCAATCATCTGTAAAGATAATTTACTTTCTTTTTATTAAGTATTGTGGATGACATGTTCTTGATTATCAAGTATTTCAGTTATTTGAAATTTTTCATATATGTAGACTAATATCTATAAGATCAATATTGAACAATCAGCTTATTTTACTGATTGAAAATATGCCTCTGCAGATATTAGGATCATTATCATGTTCATCAACTATAATAAGTAGTAAAAAGGTCATTAATAATTGTGACTGAAAGTATTATACAATTTTGATGAAATAATTTGAAATACGTGCAAATATATTTAATATATTTATTTGATATGTTTTATTTATTTAATTAAAATACATATATATATATGAGCTATTTTTCACCAGATTTACTGCACATACATGTATACATGTCCAGAGGATGGAAAAGTTTTTTGGCATTAATTTAATATATGGTGTGATTGATGGCTTCTAACAAAAATGATTTCATGTGGAAGATAATTGAGTACATTTGTATATTAGTTATTGTATATTTTTAGTGACCCAACAATGAGACTCTTGATGAGGTGAAATAGGGATATAGTCTTTGGGGTCCTTAATGAATGTAATTTAAAAAACATTCTGACTTCCGAGAAGTCAGGTGTCTAGCAGTAAAGAGCTCAATCAACAAATTTTTTACCAGTTCAAAAAATAAAAACAAAACCTCCAGCAAATGACTTACTAACTAAAACAAAACGTGGAAAGAGAATATTATGACAGTGATTTAGATTAAAGTGTGACTTTTGGCTAAATAAATAAGTAACACTCTTAAGGCACTTCAAAATAGGTCCGAAAACAATATTGGAGAAAACAAATAAAGAGGAGTTTAGGAAATTCTGAGCCATTTCAAGAATAGCCAAATATTTTGAGAGTAACGAGGAGAGGGGAGTAGATGTGAAAACTGAGAATAAAATCCTAAACCCCTCACCAAGTGAGTAATTTTCTCTTGGCCAACAGGGCTCCAGAGACACCTTAAAAACTGAGTTTCTGGCCATGATAGGGAAGCTGGGCAAGCCTCATGACTCATTATATCCCCTCCCTTTGGGAGTTGAAGGAACAGCAACTGACCAGATTTAATTAGAAACAAACAAACAAACGCATATATACACATGTATATATGTGTGTATATATATATAATGAGTGTATATATATATGTGTGTATATGTGTGTGTGTGTACATATATATATAAAATCAGATTAACAAAGCAGAGTCTTTGTGGAAATAAGATATTAAATTATAAAGAAAGACCTAAGGTCATGCAAGGCGAGGCCATCAATCTTGCTACACAGCATCCTTCTCTTAACATAAAACACTTCTTTCTACTGACCAAGTTTAGACAGAGACTCCTTCGACTAACTGCAAATAAAGAATGGTCAAGTCCCCCTGTGACTTGTAAGAATCCAATTCAAGATATACTGCTTTGTGGGGGCAAACCAGTGTTTATGTTTCATATATTGGTTTATGCTTTTGCCTGTAACTTCTTCCCCCCTGAAATGTATAAAACTAAACTGTGATCTGACTGCCTCCGCTGCCCTTTCTCAGTACTCCTTGAGACTAGTTCCCCAGGCTACAGCCACTCAAATTGGCCCAGAAAAAAGCTCTTTCAAAAACACTGTGCA
This sequence comes from Mandrillus leucophaeus, assembly GCF_000951045.1. NCBI lineage: Eukaryota > Metazoa > Chordata > Mammalia > Primates > Cercopithecidae > Mandrillus > Mandrillus leucophaeus. The sequence continues at coordinate 481,203 of NW_012106319.1, read as the reverse complement.
GAGTTAGGTTTTTCCACTTGCAAATAGAAATAGCATCGTAATCAGGGAATGCACATCAATGGTAGAAGCTCATATGTAATCTCATAATATTCTTCAGATAACTACTAGGGCTTACCATTTCTAGAACTTCATAGTCTTTGGGGAGACTTTCTGCATTTAAGGACATGTTCACGGGACAAAGACAGACATGTTTAATTAGAGATAACCCCAGAAGGGCAGTCTACCTTCTCACGCTCAGGCCTAACATATGTGGTTAAAAATATTGAAAAAATAAACTGATTTTCATGCTAAAGACAAATATGACTCATATAAGATGGGAAGTTTCAAGGAAATCTCTTGCCCATTTTGTCAGAGAAAAGAGAAATTTGGTCATAGCTGCTCACGTTCAGCCCTAGAACGGTGACTAGAAAAAGTCAAGACGGGAAGTAGAAAAATTTGAAGAAACTCAGAGAACATGACATAAAAAGTTGTAATGGAAAAATAACACCAAAATAATTATAACCCATGGGAATACAAACAAATCTATAACTCATATATAACAATATAAAGTGATATAAGAATAAATATACTGATGTGAAAACTCAATATATAACCTTTGACAATGTAAAATGTTGAAATAAAACACAAGATTTCAAAGATATCAAATAAAACAGTAAGGATAAAATAACTTGAATGTAAGCTAAAATAACACTCAATTATAAATTGATTACATTGGCCTAAAAATAAATACACATTGTAAAAACAATCTTGAGATTATCATCAATAATGTTAAAATAATTAAAGAGGATAATAAAGATAAAGAGGATAATAAAGATAGGCTACACAGATAATAAAATATACATATAACTGTGGTACTGCAAATAAAACAGAAAAAAAGACATAACATAATAGTGAAGTTTTCCAACTAATATTATCAGTTGACTTGATCCCCAATTCCTGTCTTTCTAATGCAATGATTTGCAATCCTGGAAAAACTATGAAAACAAGTGAAGTTTTATTTATTATTATGACGATGATTTTTTTTTTTTTTTTTGAGATAGAATTTCACTTTATCGCCCAGGCTGGAGTGCAGTGATGTGATCTCTGCTCCCTGAAACCTACGTCTCCCGGGTTCAAGTGATTCTCCTGTCTCAGCCTCCTGAGTAGCTGGGATTACAGGCGTACTCCACCATGTCCAACTAATTTTTGTATTTTTAGTAGAGATGGGGTTTCACCACGTTGGCCAGGCTGTTCTTGAACAACTGACATCAAGTGATCCTCCTGCCTCGGCCTTCCAGAGTGCTGGGATTACAGGCGTGAGCTACTGTGCCTGCCCATAAATCAAGTTTTATATACATATTTTGGTTTGGAAAGAAGAAGGGAAAAATTTTACATTGCATGCACATTAGAGAAAACTCAAGTATCATGTAACAAAATTAATTAAAGCTAAGAGACTGTCCTAATGGTTTTATGCAATTGGTATGAGCCTGCTGAAAAACAGAAACTTAAAGATTGAAAGAAAAACAGTGATAGGTCCTCTGATCCTAACTATCTAGAAAGTCAGAAATGTATTCATACTTTCAGAAAAGAAATACTTTTTTCTCACCCCTCCTAGGTTCTGTGATTGAGGACCTGTGAATTAAACTGGCAAAAGATAGATTAGAAAACCAAACACATGTAATAATATTTGAATGAAAATTCACAGAAAAATATGTGACTCCTAGGAATAGTTCGATTTGTGGTTTATGTACCATCTTAATAGGGCAAGAGGCAGGAGAGAATGGCACTTAAGAGAAAACAAATGACTATTTGGGAGGATAAGTGAGCCCTTAGGTGAACAGAGGGGAGATAAGCTAGTCTGTGGCAATGTAGGTTTCAAGTGGTGTAGAAACTTCTCACCTCCAGTAACAGTCAATCTTGCGTGGTTGCTCTTGGGAGGAAATTTATCACAATTGTGTTCTTTTCATTCTTCTGGAAGGCTCTGCTTTTGGGCAGATGGAAGATTTCAGGAATTCAAATACCTTCTACTTGAAATCATTCTTTATTTTTTATTTTGGTCACAGTGGTGTATTCTGGACGCCTTCAATATGTAACTGGGTCCACTGATGTGCTGTTCTGTCGATACAAAACTTAACAGGAAAATATCCAGTCAAAGGTCTGGGTAGCAGGAGGAAAGGCCCCCAGCAGTTTAACATTGTCTTATAAGACATTTTCGGCATTATAACGTAATTCGAAAATGCTTGTAGTGGTGCCAAATCACACTACTTAGTGAGGCCGGAATGGACTAGGAAAGGAACACAGAAATCATTATTGAATGTTAAAATAATAAAAAAATGTGCATGCATGCATGAGCTATGTATGTGTACACATATATACAGTTTTATATATTTATATGAATATAGTAGATTCTACCTGGAGTAACCAGAAAACTACAACACCCAGTGACTCTAGACCATGAGATTTGCACTGCTACAATAACAAAATAATTATTACTAAGAAATAATTTACTATGATATCAAAGCACAAAAGTATTTGTCTATGTTGAGAATCAAAGATGCAATAAACTATTACATTTGCTCTCCAAATCTGTTAATTTTAAAAATTATTTTTAAATATTTAAATACAAAATAAATGAAGAATGTATTATATATGGCAAGATATATACTTTATGGCAAGGACCAGGTTGTCTCTGAGGGAAAAAAAAGTGCACTTTCTAGCATTAAAAATATACCACTATTTTAAAAAAATATCTCCATGTAGAAATGTACAGTAGACAAGAGAGTGCAAAAGAGATATATAATTGAATCACTCCTAATGCAAGATAGAGAAATAACAAGATAGGAAACAAGAAAGAGAAGTTCAAAGAGAATTTTGTGAATAAAAAGAATTATACATCATACCATGAATCTAAAAGGACTCCTTAAAGGGTATAATTTAGAGACAGTAGGATAGAGGTAACAATTGAGAATTTTATATTATCATTTTTGTCGAATTTCTAGAAATCAAGAGAATGAGTGACAGATGTGGAGAATTGGGTTCCTGCACCATCAAGGATTTTAGGATGGGTGTGCAGTTCTCAAAGACGCTGAATTACTCACCTCCAGTTATGAACGACGTCTTCTCTTTTCCGTAGTATGATAGATAATATCATACACCTGTGTGTGTCATCTACGTGAAAAAATTTGGGAAACCCTCTACTAGGCCATAGGTACTGACACACAGAACCTAAATACCTGCTGTAGCTACCCAATTTCTAGTTACTAATGATGATGCACCAATGAACCAAATGAACCAAATACCTTCCCACGCATGTGGAGCTTTGATTTTATTTGTGTGGAGAAAGGAAATGAAGCAAATAACCAATAAACATGTAAAAATTCAGATGACCCTAAATGATACAAAGAAAAAAAAAGATGACACGTAAAGAATGCATTTTCCTGTTGGGGCTACAGCAGTATCTCCCATCCGCATGCTCTTCTAGAACCTTGCCACTGTCTCCTCAAGAGGAAAATTCGAATCTCTCTGTGTTGAGTTTGAGCTGGCCAGATTACTTATATCCAAGAAAATGTGATGATGTTTGATACCTAGTCATCATGGACTGCTGTAAGAAAAGACCACAGACTGGGGGCTTGAGCAACACAAAGATATTAGTCACAGATCTGGAGGCTGGGAAGTCCAAGTTTAAGATGCCAGCAGATCCAGTGTCTGGTGAGGCCCTACTTCCTTGTTGGCAATTGTCCATCTTTTCATTATATCCTCATGTGACTGACAGCAGGGTGAGAAAGCTCTCTGTAGCCTTGTTTTATAAGGGCACTAATTCCTTTCTGGTGGGCTCCACCCTGACGACTGAAAAACCTCCCAAAGGCCACTCCTCCTAAAATAATCAGATTGGGGATAGGATTTCAATGCTTGAAAATTTGGAGTGAGGACACAAGCATTCAATCCATAATGTGTGACTTCTAGTCTGAGTCAGTAGAAGATGTGCAGCTTCTTCCTGGCTCTTTTAGAACACTGGTTCTCAGGTTACTCCCTCTTGGAACACTGCCTCTCAGAACCTGCTGTAATGCGTGGGAGCTCAAGACACAAGGAAAATCCACACTCCTTCCAAGACTGTTCGGCAGTCTCAGCTGAATGTAGCTTTGGGTCATCCAGTACAAATGCCAGATGTGAAGTGAAGGCTCTGGGAATTAAAGCTCAAGCCTTTCAAACCAGCCTAGCTGAGGCGCCAGACAGTGTGAAATCACAAGAATCTCTTTCTAATGTTCTAACTCCTGAACCACAGAGAAAAAAAGGTTGATTATTTTGACTACATAACTAAAAAACACATACAATTTACGTGAGACTAAAAGCAACAAAAAATAAACAAAAAAGTACTTGAAAATATATAAAATGCAAATAATCTGCTTTATTATGTCTTATTGTATAAGATTTTCCAAAATTTAATAAAGAAAAAGGAAAGCAACATCAAAATGTACATAAGGAACAATTTACAGATGATGAACTCACCTACACAATACCTATAAGAAACATATAAAATTGTATTTAAGTATGGAATTTTCCTCAAGATAAAGTTTAATTATAAAAAACAAAATCAAATACAAATGACAGAATAATTCACACTTAGGAGGGAGTCTTCAACTGCATCTCTAAAATTAATTTTTTCACATTATTACTAGTAAATATGAGAACTTGTTTACAAAGTAACAATTTTGAGTTTTGTATGTATTGGGGATGGCTCCATTACTCTATTTTTTGTTGTTGTTTTGATACACTTAATATTTAATTAAAAGAAATCGTGTTGTTCTATCCCATGCCATTGAACTTTAATTGGAGATCTTTACAGTCAGTGAAAGTAGAAAGAATGTATTGTACTAGCAGTAAAACACAAGTTTCCTTCTCCAGCAATAGTCAATACCAAATAACAATGAAGTAGCACCCAAAATTCTCTTAGGAAAAAATGTAGCTTAAATGTATGCTACCATAGCACATTGAAAAAAAAAAAAAAAGAAAACATAAAATAACAAAGAACACTCTGGAGCATGAAAAAAAGATGAAAGATTTCAAAATCACACCACCTATGAGTCAGATATGATTTGAATAGGTGTACGCTCTAAATCTCATGTTGAAATGTGGTCTCCAGTGTTGGAGGTGGGGCCTGGTGGGAGGCCCTGTCAGCATTCATATGTTTACTGCAGCACTGTTTACAGCAACAGGTATGGAATTAACCTAAGTGGTTATCAACTGGTAACTGGATTAAAAAACATTTTTAAAATGTTGTGTTATATATGTGTGTGTGTATATATGTATATACACAGTATATATACATTATGTGTATATATACTGTATACACACACATTATGTATATATACATAGTATATATACATATACAAATGCACATACTATATAGTATGCATATATAGTATATACTATGTATATATACCATGTTTATATGTATATATGTATATATAGTGTATATATACTGTGTATGTACATATATGTGTATATATGTGTGTATATATGTATATATGTGTGTATATATACAGAGTATATATACTGCATGTATATTTATATATAGACACACACACATATATATGTATATATACGTACACACAATGGACTACAACTCAGCTATAAAAAAGAATGTAATGGTGTCTTTTGCAGCAGCATGGATGGACTTGGAGGCCATTATCTTAAGTAAAATAACTCAGAAAACTAAAATCAAATACTACATTTTCTCACCTATAAATGGGAGCTAAATAGTATATACACGTGGACACAGAGTGTGGAATAATAGACACTGGAGTGTTGGAAGTGGGGAGAGTGGAAGGAGACTGAGGGATGAGAAATATCTTAATGCGTACAATGTACACTATGTGTGTGACAGCAACACTGAACGTCCAGGCTTCAACACTACACAATGTATCCATGTCAGAAAACTGCACTTACACCTGGAAATCTACGAAAATTAAAAATTTAAATAAATGAAATATTTTAAAAACAGCATGGGATATTCTTTAGAATAGACTTCTTGGTAAGCCATAAAACAAACCTCAATAATTTTTAAAGGGTACAAATACCTCATGCTTTCATAAAAATAGTAATAATAATAACCTATCACAATAGTTAATTAGATTTTAAATTTTAAAATGTATTGTTATGTATAGCCAATGCAGGCTTTCCTAAATTTTAATCTATTAATCAAACTTTAATCTATTTAATCAAATTCCACTTCTAGAGATGGAGATCAGGAAGCTCATGTCATCTTATAAAAATACTTAGCACAAGTGAAAACTGTAAGAAAAACCTTCGTAAACTTGTAATGGGGAATGAAGAAAACTACAGTGGAAACTGCAGATGATTAAATTGATTGCTGCTTACTATAATAGCCCAGTGTCCCTTAACCTGCTTTTCCCCAGTGAATATAGGGACACTTTATAAGAAATCAACTAATGTCTAGCATGTGTGATCATTTTTTTTTCCTTTTCTAAGATGAAACCATGCTACAAAACTTTAGAGCATATATCTGAGTTATATTCACTTCTTCATATCAATAAAATCATTACCCATGAAATAAACCATTTTGGTGAGTGATAGAAACTGTTGGAGGCCACCTTACTCTATTAGGATTTCTAAATCCACTTTTTGCATTCGTATGAATCATGGCTAATGTAGAGTCTGGGGAGAAAAATGTTAAAACCAGGAAATATGAAGTTTTGGTTGCCAAGGTTTGTGGGGAATAAGTAGTTGGGATTTGGGAGTAGGTTATTTCACAAAACATTGATTGTGAACAAAACCCATGAAAAGAAGAATATTGTACTTGACTGAACATTGAGAAGGTAATTTTTAGAGAAAGAGAATAAGAATATCACTAGGGATCTTGTATGCTTTCAAATCTGTAGTGAGTATGTGGTATATACATAGTTTAAAGAGAGGCTTTTGTAAAAAAAAAAAAAAAAAAAAAAAAAAATTAAAGTCTAGCCCTTTCTATTCTTTTCCAGGAATATAACTGGTAGGATCTTTCCACAAAGATCAAGAGTGCAAAGAAGCAGGAGGCTCAAATTGTCCCCGGTCAGGCATAATGAAGTTGTGTAGAAAAACCAAAACTCAACACTTATTTGAACACTGGACTTAAATGATTTAAAAAGTTCAAGGTTGACTTCACTGCCAATAGTAAGGTTTGATGTGTGTTTTTCTATGCGTAGCCTATTCTCTTCCCTTCATACATTTGAATAAAAGCAACCTTCTCCTTCTGTCTTCAATGACCTCCCCTGACCCCTTTCCTGTGAATTCATTTTCAGTCGTCTTTTAAAACTTAGCTCAAGGCTCACTATCCTATTTACAACAATTTTCTTAGAAATCAGGGCACATCAATTCTTCGTGTAAATTTTGGTATTCACAGTAGTATACTGTATGCTTGTTACTGCAATAGAAATCAGCCTGAAATATAGATTAAACATTTCCATAGATAAGAAATTAATCAAGATTCTGAATGTAATCTTTCATGGCTGTCAATAGTTTCAAATGCCTGTAGTTAATTACCAAATTAATTTTAGTAGCTTCCAGGTTTCCCAGATGACAGCTATGTCCTTGTGTGTGTGAAAGTAAGCTACCTGTGCTGGCCTAAGAACTTTATGTGCAGGGAAAGAGATGATATGACAGCAGAAGTTGAGGCAACCGCCAAGATGGTTATTTACCTTTACCTTGAAAAGGAAATCTTAACTAGAAAACATGAGTAGAACAACACTTTCTCATCTAACTTGTATTATAACAAGAATTCAAGAAATATAAAAAAATGTTTTGCGTATCAGTCACTGAGCACTATGGAAGAGCAACACAGCATGTGCTTCTATCAGTTTGAAGAGCCTAGCATGTGACGTGCATGCAGGAGCCTGTGAAAATATCTGCTGGCAGTTCAATGACGGCTTCACAGCAAGTGAAATATTTCCAAATACATGAAGGTTGAGAAGGCTTCGGGAAGCATGATTTTTCAATTTCAAATGAACAGACTATGTGTGAATTGTAGCTGGTGAAGCAAAATAAAAATATCTTTTCACAGACAAGTGACAATGTTTCAAATCACAGATTTGCAGGATGAATGAATATAATCCTGAAAGAGTTTTACAAAAAGAAAAAAAAATGGAAAGAATGACATATAAGGCAAGTTTTGTATGAAAGTATACTTAAATAACTAACATCAGGGTAAATATTAAGGAAACTAACATTGTGACATTGTGTGTGTGTGTGTGTGTGTGTGTGTGTTTGATGAGTATCTGATGTATTAGGATTTCGGAAAAAATAGGACTAATTGCATATATGTGAAATAGTGTCTATGTGTATATATACAACCAAACACCCTCTATAAAAAGTGTACATATAAAGTACAAAACAAAATATAGATGATTATGTGTATACATATATGCACACACATACACAGAGAAAGAGTGAACAAAAATAATAAAACAAATAGGGTGAAATGTCAGCAATCAATAAACCTGGGTAAAAAAAAATACAGTATGTATGTGACTTCCCTGTGAGTATAACAAATAAATTATAGTAATCATGACAAATAAAGGTATTTACATAGCAATAATAAAGGATAAAAATAAGGATAATTATAGAAATAATTAGAGATCCATCTCAGAGGAAGAAGGAGATGCTCACTTAAGAAATTGATATGTAAGTTTAGGCTTAAATTATAAAGTGGCCAGAAGTAAAATATATATGTATACTTTATATTTATATATTTGTATACTCATATATATAGTTTTATATACTTATAATTTTATATATGCATACATACATATATTTAAGTATATACATAAAAGTAAAAAACATATGCAAAATCCCGAAGGTGAGAAATAAAAGTAATTTGAGGAAACCAAGATGGTTACAAGTGCTAAAGTTGAGATTGGAGGGTGACCAGGCAAGAAAGGCAATCCACAGAAGTCTCACATAGGTCCATTCTCCATCACTTGAAGAAATCGGACTTTATTTGCTGGGGTTGAAGTGCTATTGAAGTTTTCAAGAAAGGAATTACTTGGAAATTATTTTAGTTCAATATTTGGAGATAATTAAAAGTTGGCAAGTCTAGATTAACAAGACAACTTAAGAGATCGTTGCAATAATTTAAGTGTGAAATGTATCACTGATTTGAACAAGTATACTGGCAGTTGGAATGCAGAGAATGAAATGTACTAAAAACATAATTTGGTATAGAGGTCACAAGAAAAGAAGTGAGGTGTCCAGGCATGGTGGCTCACGCCTATAATCCCAGCACTTTGGAAGGCCAAGGCGGGCAGATCACCTGAGGTTGGGAGTTCGATGTGTCTATGTGTATATATACAACCAAACGCCCTCTATAGAAAGCGTACATATAAAGTACAAAACAAAATATAGATGATTATGTGTACACACATATACACACACATACACAGAGAGAGAGTGAACAAAAATAATAAAGCAAATAGGGTGAAAAGTCAGAAATGTCTCGAATTTTGGGAGTTCAAGACCAGCCTGACCAATATGGTGAAACCCCATCTCTACTAAAAATACAAAATTAGCCAGGTGTGGTGGTGCATGCCTGTAATCCCAACTACTCGGGGGGCTGAGACAGGAGAGTCACTTGAACCCGGGAGGCAGAGGTTGCAGTGAGCCGAGATCGCGCCATTGCACTCCAGCTTGGGCAACGAGAGTGAAATTCCACCTCAAAAAAAAAAAAAAAAAAGAAAAAAAGAAAAAAAGAAACGACGCAAAGATATAGTTAGATATAGTTATTGTGTTAAGGTTTCAGGTACTCTAGTAACTAATATGGGTTAGAAACAAACACACAAATAAACCACATTAAATGTGATTTTTGGATGGCAGTCTGCAATTTTTCTCAACCTAAACACCCTGACGTGGGCCTGCGTGGCTAACTAAAAATGAAATATTCAGGATACAACACAAGTTCTCAGTTACATGACACCTGTCTAACAACCAAGTTTCAGAGTTACATATTGGACCACTTGGTCACTCAAAAATATTCTGTTTCAGAAGTCTTTAATTGAAACACCTGACTCTGTTCTCATGCTTCCCTATTGTGAACTTTCTGACTCAGTTCTTCCCATCACATCTGTTCCTAAACTTTACTGAAAATTCCTAATCCAGACCGATTGATTGATTGATTGATTGCTGTTTTTCTGTCTTCTCTTGATAGCATGGACTCTGGAGCTAAACTGCCTGGGTTTATAATAAAACTGGTCTCCACTTACATTGTGGAGCAAGTCTGTTAACTTATCTGCACACTGTGTGCACAGTTTTTTTGTTTTTTTTTTTTGAAATGCAAACAAGGATCACATTTGCACCTACTTACAAGGGTCCTAAGGTCCTGGCATGACAGCACTATGAAACTGAGACCTGGATGGATGGATGGATGGATGGATGGATGGATGGATGGATGGATGGATGGACAGATGAACAGAGGCATGAATAGATGGACAGGTAGGTAGGTAGGTAGGTATGTAGGTAGATGGATAGATAATCGTATTCTGTATTACCCTTCTTCATATCTTCATTAGCTTTTTAATCTTGCTCAGAATGAAATGGAAGCCTTTTATTGTGAATGACCTATCTCTATAAAATACAAGTTTAGCTCCCTAAACAGTATGTGATTTAGTCAAATCTTCAAGTAACACTCTTGCGCAGCATAGATTTAAGTGAATTATGATTAGTCCATATCCTTCAGTAGATCACAACTCCTTTGATGAACTCAAACTACATTTTTACCTCAGAATCTGTAGAATCTCACATTTTCCTGGACAGATAGGTGGTTAATAACTGTTTATTAGAAAGATACGTTGCCAATTTACTGCTAAATCCATCCTCCATAGGCTAATCTTTATCTAGCTGACTAGTCCCAAGTAATTGCTGCATGTGTTGTAATGACTAAGCCTTTAAAGAATGCTTGGCATCCCAGTATGTCTCAGGATTAAACTTAATGATGTCAAGAGAACTTCCACAGTGGCGTATGTGTATGTGTCAGTCTTCTTCATTAGATTGTAAATCCCTATATTGAAGAAACTGTATTTGATTTACTTCTGTATGCTTCACAGCATCTTAGCACAGTACCTTGCATTTAATCAGTCCTCAATACAAATTGTGTTAAACTGAGTTATACATTACTTCAAAATCCAGCTCACATGTCACATCGTAGGCAAGACTTCCCTGAGTCTCTCATGCAGAACCAATCATTCCCTAGGCTGTAGTAAGGATTGACTTTGACTGTGAGAAGGATTAATCTGCCTTTTAAATGTGAAAATTTCTCACCTACACACAAAGGGGATATATGACTAAACAGGACAAACTATAGTTCTCTTCTCCTGGGCATAGGGATTCATTGATTTGTCCAGAGCAGGCATTTTACCAAAGCCAGGTCTCTTGGAGACCTTTGCAAGAAGGCAAAGATAAAAATAAATAGTAAGAAATTCAATAATTCAATAAATAAATTGCAAGAGACAGAGAAACAGTATTCAATTCCCTAATGTTTCTTTAAATGCAATTGTGCCTTTATTTCTATTCACTGTTCAGAATAAATTAAATTTATTCAAATGTAGCTTTTGTAACTTGCAACCAGTAAATTATAGAACAGTGCACTTTGTCTTATTGATACACCAATAGGGTTGTCTGTCTTTCCTTTCTTCTTTTTCCTGCCATCTTCCCTGTTTTCCTCCTTCCTTCCCTCCCTCCTCCAAACTGGTTTTCCTCTCTTCATCCACCAATCTCATTTTTCTTAGTTCCTCCTTTTGTGTGCTTCATCTTTCTTAAAATATTAACAAAATAAAATGTGTTCCTATTTATTCTACCTCAAAATAATTTCCCCAACCTACCCATATACATCTCTCTCCAATTCTCCCATTCTAGATGAAAGGAAATCCTGAGTTAGATGGATGGATGGATGGATGGATGGATGGATGGATGGATGGATGGATGGATGGATGGATGGATGAATGGATACATGGATGGATAGACAGATGAACGGATGGATGAGTGGACAGATAGTTGATAGATAGGGATAGATAGATAGATAGATAGATAGATAGATAGATAGATAGATAGATAGATAGATAGATAGATAATTGCATTCTGTATCACTCTTTTTAAAGTCTTCATTAGGTTTTTAATATTACTCAGAATGAAATTGAATCCTTTTATTGTGAAGTGCCTATCTCTACAAAATACAGGGTTAGCTTCCTGCCTAACTTTAAAACCTCATCTACTTTCTGCCACCCTTTGTTTAAAGTGATTCAGGCACACTGGTCTTCTCTTGTCCCATAAGCACACCAAGTTCTCCTCTGCCACGAAAATTGTCACACTTTCTGGCATGGTTTGGCTGTGTCCCCAACCCAATCTTGCCTTGAACTGTAGTTCTCATAATCCCCACATGTCATGGGAGGAACCCAATGGGAAGTAATTGAATCGTGGGGGTGGTTACTGCCATGCTACTCTTGTGATAGTGAATGAGTTCTCATGAGACCTGATAGCTTTTTAAGGGGCTCCCCACCCGGCCACCTTTGCTCTGCACTTCTCCTTTCTGCCACTATGTGAAGAAGCACATGTTTTCTTCCTGTTCTACCATAATTGAAAGTTTATGGTCAATGGGGTATTGATATGTTTTGACACTATCCCCACCCAAATCTCATCTTGAATTGTACTCCCATAATTCCCACGTATTGTGGGAGGGACCTGGTGGGAGATAATTGAATCATGGGGGCAGTTTCTCACTTACTGTTCTCATGGTAGTGAATAAGTCTCACAAGATCTGATGGTTTGATAAGGGGAAACCCATTTTTCTTGGCTCTCATTCTTTCTCTTTGCCCGTTGCCATACACATAAGATGTGGTTGTAGATGTGTGGTGTTATTTCTGAGGCCTCTGTTCTGTTCCATTGTTCTATATATCTGTTTTGGTACTGGTACCATGCTGTTTTGGTTACTGTAGCCTTGTAGTATAGTTTGAAGTCAGGTAGCATGATGCCTCCAGCTTTGTTCCTTTTGCTTAGGATTGTCTTGGCAATGCGGGAACTTTTTTGATTCCATATGAACGTTAAAGTAGTTTTTTCCAGTTCTGTGAAGAAAGTTATTGGTAACTTGATGGGGATGGCATTAAATCTATAAATTACCTTGGGCAGTATGGCCATTTTCACAATATTGATTCTTCCTATCCATGATCATGGAATGTTCTTCCATTTGTTTGTGTCCTCTTTTATTTTATTGAGCAGTTATTTATAGTTCTCCTTGAAGAGTTCCTTCAAATCCCTTGTAAGTTGGATTTCTAGGTATTTTATTCTTTTTATAGCAATTGTGAATGGGTGTTCACTAATGATTTGGCTCTCTGCTTGTCTGTTATTGGTGTATAGGAATATTTGTGATTTTTGCACATTGATTTTGTATCCTGAGACTTTGCTGAAATTGCTTATCAGCTTAAGTAGATTTTGGGCTGAGACGATGGGGTTTTCTAAATATACAGTCATGTCATCTGCAAACAGGGACAATTTGACTTCCTCTTTTCCTTATTGAACACGCTTTATTTCTTTCTCTTGCCTGATTGTCCTGGCCAGAACTTCCAACACTATGTTGAATAGGAGTGGTGAGAGAGGACATCCTTTTCTTGTGCCAGTTTTCAAAGGGAATGCTTCCAGTTTTTTCCCATTCAGTATGATATTGGCTGTGGGTTTGTCATAAATAGCTCTTATTAACCATTATGTAATGGCCTTGTCTCTTTTGAACTTTTTTTTTTTCTTTTACCTCTTTCAGTTTTTAGTCTTCTAAAAATCTGGTATAATTTCTCCCCTTCTTGAATGGAACTAAGTTGAAAAACACTCTCCAGGATATCCAGGGGAACTTGCCCAACATAGCACGGCAGGCCAACATTCAAATTCAGTAAATACAGAGAACACCACAAAGATACTCCTCAAGGAGAGCAACCTCAAGACACATAATTGTCAGATTTACCAAGGTTGAAATGAAGGGAAAAATGTTAAGGGCAGCCAGAGAGAAAGGTTGGGTTACCCAGAAAGGGAAGCCCATCAGACTAGCAGTGGATCTCTCAGCAGAAACCCTACAAGCCAAAAAAGTGTAGGCCAATATTCAACATTCTTAAAGAAAATAATTTTCAACCCAGAATTTCATATCCAGCCAAAATAGCTTCATAAGTGAAGGAGAAATAAAATATTTTACAGACAAGCAAATGCTGATTTTGTCACCACCAGGACTGCCTTACAAGAGCTTCTGAAGGAAGCACTAAACATGGAAAGAATCAATCAGTACCTGCCAATGCAATAACATGCCAAATTGTAAAGTCCATTGATGCTATGAAGAAACTGCATCAATTAATGGGCAAAATAACCAGCTAACATCATACTGACAGGATCAAATTCACACATAACAATATTAACCTTAAATGTGAATGGGCTAAATGCCCCAAATAGAAGACACAGACTGGCAAATTGGATAGAGTCAAGACCCATCAGTGTGCTGTATTTGGGAGACCAATCTCACATGCAGAGATACACATAGGTTCAAAATAAAGGGATAGAGGAAGATCTACCAAGCAAATGGAAAGAAAAAAAAAAGCAGCGGTTGCAATCCTAGTCTCTGATAAAACAGACTTTAAACCAACAAAGATCAAAAGAGACAAATAAGTCCATTATATAATGGTAAAGCTATCAATTCAACAAGAAGACCTAACTATCATAAATATTTATTCACCCAATACAGGAGCACCCAGATCCATAAGATATGTGTTTATCAGTAACGTGAACATGGACTAACACAGTAAATTGGTACCAGTAGAGTAGGGCATTGCTGAAAATATACCTGAAAATGTGGAAGCAAATTTGGAACTGGGTAACCAGCCGAGGCTGGAACAATTTGGAGGGCTCAGAAGACAGAAAAACGTGGGAAACTTTGGAACTTCCTAGAGCCTTGTTGAATGGCTTTGCCCAAAATGCTGATAGCAATATGGATAATAAGGTCCAGGCTAAGGAGGGCTCAGATGGAGATGGGAAACTTGTTGGGAACTGGAAAAAAGGTGACTCTTGTTATGTTTTAGCAAAGAGACTGGTAGCATTTTGCCCCTGCCCTAGAGATCTGTGGAACTTTGAACTTGAGAGAGATGATTTAGGGTATCTGACCGAAGAAATTTCTCAGCAGCAAAGCATTCAAGAGGTGACTTGGGAGCTGTTAAAGGCATTCAATTTTATAAGGGAAACAGAGCATAAAAGTTTGGAAAATTTGCAGCCTGACAATGTGATAGAAAAGAAAATCTCTCTTTTTTTTTTTTAGGAGAAACTCAAGCCAAGCCAGCTGCAGAAATTTGCGTAAGTAGTGATGAGCCTAATGTTAATCCCAAAGACAATGGGTAAATATCTCCAGGACATGTCAGAGGTCTTCGCAGCAGCCCCTCCCATTACATTTCCTACTGGACCTAGAGGCCTAATAGGGAAAAATGGTTTCATGGGCCAGGCCCAGGTTTCCCGTGCTGTATGCAGCCTAGGGACTTGGTGCCCTGCCTCCAAGCTGCTCCAACCTTGACTAAAAGCGGGCAAGGTACAGTTCAGGCTGTGGCTTCAGAGGGTGCAAGCCCCAAGGTTTGGCAGTTTCCACATGGTTCTGAGTCCATTGGGGCACAGAAGAACTGAGATTAGGAAACCTTTGCCTAGATTTCAGAGGATGTATGGAAACATCTGGCTATCCGAGCAGAAGTTTGCTACATGGGCAGGGTTCTCATGGAGAACCTCTGCTAGGGCATTGTGGAATGGAAATATGGGGTCAGAGCCCCCACACAGAGTCTTTACTTGGGCACCACCTAGTGGAACTGTGAGAAAAGGGCCACTATCCTCCAGACCCCAGAATGGTAGATCCACTGACAGCTTGCACCATGAGCCTGGTAGAGCCACAGACATTTAATACGAGCACATGAAAGCAGCTGGGAGGGAGGCTATACCCTACAGAGCAACAAGGGCAGAGCCACTGAAGACCAGGGAACCCACTTCTTGCATCAGCGTTACCCGGATGTGAGACATGGAGTCAACAGAGATCACTTCGGAGCTTAAATATTTGTCTGCCCTGCTGGATTTTGAACTTGCCTGGGGCTGATAGCCCCTTTGTTTTTGCCAATTTCTTCCATTTGAAATGGCTATATTTACCCAGTACCTGTATCTCCATTGTATCCAAGAGGTAACTAAGTTGCTTGTGATTTTACAGGCTCTTAGGAGGAAGGGACTTGCCTTATCTCGGGTAAGACATTGGACTGTGGACTTTTGAGTAAATGCTGAAATGAGTTAAGACCTTGGGGGAGTGGTTTTGAAATGTGAAGACAGAAGATTTGTCAGGAGTCAGGGGTGGAGTGATGGTTTGGCTCTATATCCTAACACAAATCTCATTTTGAATTGTATTCCCATAATTCCCATGTGTTGTGGGAGAGACCCAGTGGGAGACAATTGAATCATGGGGGCAGTTTCTCCCATACTCTTGTGGTGAAAAAGTCTTCTGAGATCCGATGGTTTAAAAAGCTGAAACCCATTTCACTTGGCTCTCGTTCTCTCTCTTTGCCTCTTCCCATCCATGTAAGACATGAGTTTCTCTTCCTTGCCTTAAGCCATGATTGTGAGACTTCCCTAGCCATGTGCAACTGTAAGTCCAATTAAACTTCTGTCTTTTGTAAATTGTCCAGTGTCAGGTATGTCTTTGTCAGCAGCATGAAAAAAGACTAATATAGGTATCCATTACCTAGAGCATTTATCCTTTGTGTTTCAAACAATCCAATTACTCTTTTTTTATTTGAAAATGTACAATTAAATTTTCATTGGCTATAACCACCTGTTGTGCTACCAAATACTAGGTCTTATTTATTCTTTCTAACTACTTTTTTACCCCTTATCCATTCCCATTTCCCAATTCCTTCCCCCCGCTCCCAGTCACCCATTTCCCTTCCTAGCCTCTGCTAACCATCCTTCAACTCTCTAACTCCATCAGTTCAATTGTTTTCCTGTTTAACATCCCACAATAAGTGAGATCATGTGAAGTCTGTCTTTCTGTGCCTGGCTTATTTCACATAGCATATTGATCTCAGTTCCATCCATGTTGTTGCAAAAGAAAGGATCTCATTCCTTTTATGACTACATAGTGCTTCACTGTGTATATGTACCAAAATTTCTTCATCCATTTATCAGTTGATGAACATGTAGGTTGCTTCCAAATATTCGCTGTTGTAAATAGTGCTGCAATAAACATGGGAGTGCTGATATCCCTTTGATATCCTGATTTACTTTCTTTTGGGTTTTCACCTAGGAGTATGATTGTTACATAGTTTGGTAGCTCTATTTTTAAGTTTTTGAGGAACTTACAAATTGTTCTTAATAGTAGTTGTGCTAGTTTATATTCCCACCAATAGTGTATGAGGGCTCCCTTTTCTTGATATACTCACCACTGTTTGTTACTGTCTGATGTTTGGATAAAAGCCATCTAAACTGGGGTGAGATGATATCTCATTTTACTATTAATTTTCATTTATCTAATAATCATTGATGTTGAGCATCTATTCATATGTCTGTTTGCCATTTGTATGTCTTCCTTTGAGAAATATCTTTTCAGGTCATTTGCCCAATTTTGATCAGATTATTATTATTTTTTCCTGTATGGTTTTTTGAGTTCCTTATATATTCTGGTAACAAATCTCTTATCAGATGGGCACTTTGTAAATATTTTTTCTTACTCTTTGGGTTGTCTCTTTGCCTTGTTGAGTGATTCCTGTGATGTGCAGAAGTTTTTTAACTTCCATATAAGCAACAATGTACATATAGGATCATGTCAAGTTAAAAAGCTTCTGCACATCAAAGGAATCACTCAACAAAGCAAAGAGACAACCCATAGAGAAAGAAAAAATAATTACAAAGTAATTACACAATATATTTATATTCCATATAAATTTTAGGGTTGTTTCTATTTCAGTGGAGAATGTCATTGGTATTTTTATAGGAATTGCATTCAATCTATAGATTACTTTGGGCAGTACGAACACTTTACCAAGATTCATTCTTTCAATACCTGAACATGAAATAACTTTCAATTTTGTGACTTCTTCAATTTCTTGTATCAATATTGTATGTTTTCATTGTATAGCTCTTTCAGTTCTTTAGTTAATTCCTAGGTATTTTATTTTATTTGTAGCCATTGTAAATGGTATTACCTTCTCAGATTATTTTTCAGATTGTTCACTGGTTGGCATGTAGAAATGCTGATTTTCATATGCTGATTTTGAGTCCTGCAACTTTACTGAATTTGTTTATCAGTTCTAATACTTTTTTTGGTAGAATCTTTTTGTTTCAAAATATAAGATCATATAATCGACATATAAAGATAATTTGATTTCTTCCAATCTAACTTGGATGTGCTTTATTTCATTATCTCATCTGATTGCTCTAGGTGGAATTTCCAGTACCATGTTGAAAACAGTGGTGAAAGTGGGCATCCTTGTTGTGTTCCCAGTTTCTGAGAGAAAAGCTTTCAGTTTTTCTCCATTCAGTATGATACTAGCTGTGGGTCTGTCACACAAGGCTTTAATTATATTGAGGTATGTTGCTTCCATACCCAGTTTTTTGAAGGTTTTTATCATGAACGGATGTTGAATTTTATCAAATTTTTTTTCAGCATCAGTTGAAATGATCATAAGAGTTTTGTCCATTTTTTTGATATGATGCATCACATTAATTGATTTGCATATGTTGAACCTTTCTTCCATCCCTGGTGTGAATTGCAGTTGGTCATAATGAATGATCTTTTTAACGTGTTGTTTAATTTGATTTGTTAGTATTTTGTTGAAGATTTGTGGGTTATTACTCAAGTTTATCAGTGATACTGGCCTACAGTTTTATTTTTTCATGTGACTTTGTCTAGTTTTGGTATCAGGGTAATACTGCCCATATGGAATGAGTATGAAAGTCCTTTATTCTATTTTTCAAAATAGTTTGAGTAGGATTAATATTAGTTTGTATTTAAATGTTTTGTAGAATTCAACAGTGATGCCTTAGGGTACTGGGATTTTCTTTGCTACGAGACTTTTTTATTACAGCTTCAATGTCATTATTTGTTATTGGTCTGTTCAGGTTCTGGATTTTTTTCCTGGTTCAATCTTAATAGGTTGTATAAGTCTAGTAACTTATCCCTTTGTTCTAGATTTTCCAATTTATTGGCATATAGTTTCTCATAGTAGCCACTAATTATCCTTTGAACTTTTGCAGTATCAATTGTAATATCTACTTTTTCATCTCTGATTTTATTTAGTTCTTTTTATCTCTGGTTTTATTTATTTAGGTATTTTCTTATTTTTTTCTTAGTATGGTTAAAGGTTTGTCAATTTTGTTTATCTTTTTAAATATCAACTTTTCACTTTATTGATTTTTTTGTATTGTTTTCTTCATTTTAAGTTTATTTATTTCTGCTCTGATCTTTATTATTTCTTTTCTTTTACTAATTTTGGGTCTGGCTTGACATTGCTTTTCTTCTTTTTTAAGATGCATCTTTGAATTGTTTATTTGAAGTTTTTCTTATTTTTTGTTGTAGGCACTTATAACTATAAACTTCCCTATTAGTACTGGTTTTGCCATATCCCATGGTTTTATAATTTTGTTTTGTTTTGTTTTGTTTTGTTTTGTTTTGAGACATGGTCTCGCTCTCTTTGCCTAGGCTAGAGTGCAGTGGCGTGACTACAACTCACTGCAGCCTTAACTTCCTTGACTCTGGTGATTCTCCAACCTCAGTCTCCCAGACAGCTGGAACTACAGGTACATGCCACCATGCTCAGCTAACTTTTTGTATTTTTATTAGAGATGGGGTTTCGTCATGTTGCTCAGGCTAGTCTTGAACTCCTGGGCTCAAGCAGTCCACCCATCTCATTCTCCCGAAATGCTGGGATTGCAAGCATGAGACACTGTGCCTGGCCCTCAAAACGTTTTGGTATGTTGTGTTTTTATTCATTTGTTTCAAGAAATTTTTAAAATTTCCTTCTTAATTTCTTCATTGACCCACTAGTAATTCAGAAGTGTATTGTTTAATTTCCATGTATTTTTATACCTTCCAAAATTCCTCTTGTTATTAATTTTTAGTTTTATTTCACTTGTGTCAGAGACAATGCTCAATATTATTTTGATATTTACAATATTATAATACTTATTTTGTGACTTAAAACATTGTTTATTTTTATTTTATTGTAGTCCTCACAGTCTGGGCTTGTTTATACTCATCTTTCTTAAGAAGGCCTTCCACTTATTGAAAAGGACTTCAGTATTGTGATCTAAGCTGCATCTGCATCTGCATTAAGAGGGACCAGAAGCCCAGTAATGCTGTGGTTTTGCAGTCTCCTAGAAGTAGGAGACTTAGGTAATTTCTGAAAGAACACTCTGAATTACCAGGACAAAACTCTTGTTTTCTTGCATTACTTTTTCCCAAATGGTATCTTTCTGTCTGTTCTGAGCTGTCTGGAGCTAAGGGTGTGGTGGCACAGGCACTCCTGTGGCCACCACCACTGGCACTGCCCTGGGTCAGACCTGAAGCCAGTATAGCACTGGGTTTCACCCAAGGCCTGCTGTAACCACTACGTGGCTACTGCCAATGTTCATTCAAGGCCCTATGGCTCTACAATCAGCAGGTGGTGAAGCTAGCCAGGCTTGCGTCCTTCCTTCAGGGCAGCAAGTTCCCCTAGGCCCCAGGTGGGTCCAGAGGTGCCGTCCAGGAGCCAGAGATTATAGTCAAAAACTTTAGAAACCTAGCTGATGTTCTATTGTACTCCAGCTAAACTGACAATCAAACCACAAAATGCAGTCCTTCCCACTCTTCCCTCTTCTTTCCATAGGCAGAGGAGCCTCGCCTGTGGCCACTGCCAACACAGACCCAAAGGGAAAACTGCCAGGCTATTGGTGATATTCCCTTAAGGCCCAAAGGATCTTTGGTCAACTTGTGGTGAACGCTAACTCTCCTGTTACTCACAGGCCCAAGGGGTATACTGCCAGGCTATTGCTGATATTCCCTTGAGTCCCTAGGCATATTCAGTTAACTTGTGGTAAATACTTCCTGGCCTGCAATTAACCCTTCAGAAACTTGGGATCCCCTCTAGGTAAGGGGAAGTTCAGAAATGCCATCTAAGATAGAAGGCCTGGAATTGGGGACCCTATGAACCTGCTGGATCCTCTACACCCTGTGGCCAGGCTGGTACCTAAAGTGCAAGACTAACTCCCCTTTATATTTCCCTCTGCTTTTCTCGAGCAGAGTCTCTCTCCATAGTCACCACAACCGGGAATGTGTGGGATACACCTGGAGCCAGCACATTTCAGAGTCTCACCCAAGGCCCACATCAAACTATCTGGATATCACTGCTGGTTATTCAGGGCCCAAGAGCCATTTAGTCAGCAGGTGATGAGTATGGCCAGGACTAGGTCCATCCCTTTAAGACTGTTGGTTCCCTTTTAGCCCAAGGTGTGTCTAGAAATATTATCTGGATTCTAGGTCCTGGAAACAGGTTCTTATGACTCTGACTAGCCCTATCATACTGTGGCTGAGCTGATATTTGAGATGCAAGAGAAAGTCCTCTCTACTCTTTCCAAATCAAGAAGCGAGAGGTGAAGCCAGCTGGACTTCCTAGGTGGAGTGGGGACTTGGGGAACTTTTCTGTCTCACAATAGGTTTGTAAAATGCATCAGTCAGTGCTCTGTAAAAACACACCAATCAGCGCTCTAGAGCTCTGTAGCTACCTAGAGGTTTGTAAAATGCACCAATCAGTGCTCTGTAAAATGGACCAATCAGCAGGACATGGGCCGGGACAAATAAGGGAATAAAAGCTGGCCACCCCTGCCAGCAGCAGCAACCCTCTTGGGTCCCCTTTCACGTTGTGGTAGCTTTGTTCTTTTGCCCTTTGCAGTAAATATTGCTGCTGCTCACTCTTTGGGTTTGTGCCATCTTTAAGAGCTGTAACACTCAACACAAAGGTCTGCGGCTTCATTCTTGAAGTCAGCAAGCCCATGAACCCACCAGAAGGAGTGAACTCCGGACACAGAAGGAAGGGGTCACTTTTGAAGCCATGAGCTGCAGCATGGGATTGAGGGAGAGGTGGTTCAAACACTCCCTTAGCCACCCTGGCTGGTGTCTCAGTAAGTTGTATCCCGCCTGCATCCACTGGCTCTGAGCCTAGTTCAGCACTCGGACTTACCTAGCTGTTGCAGTTCTTGCGGCCTACACTGACTTTTGAGTTTATTTTAAGCCCTAGAGCACTTTAGCTCATGATGGTGAGGCTTGCCAGAACTCGTTTCAACCACTATGATGGGTGATTCTTCTCTGGCTAGGGCAGCTGGTTTGAATACCTCCTCCATGGGCAGGCATCAGCTGAGTTAGGCTGGTTTTTCTTTCCACTATGACAATGCAACATGAGTTCAATGCAGTATCTTACAATTGTTGTGGTTATTCAGGGCCCAAGAGCTCTTTAGTCAATAGGTGATGGATATGGCCAGGACTGGGACCTTCCCTTTAAGGTAGTAGGTTGCCTTTTAGCCCAAGGTGTGTCTAGAAATGTTGTTTGGTCCCTAGGTCCTGGAAAGGGGGTCTCATGACTCTGACTGGTGCTCTTCCAAGTGCACAGACTCCGTGCCATGAGGCACTGCCAAGGAATGGGTGAGGGGTAGCATCAGCAATTAAAGACCGTCTTTCCCGCCCTCTTCATTGACTCTTAAGTGATGGGAAGTTACAACAAGATACTATGATTGCTCACCTGATTTTTGGTTCTTATGAAGGTGCTTTTTGTGTGTAGATAATTGTTAAATTGATGTCCTTGCGAGGGGGAATGATTGTTGGAGACTTTTATTTGGTCATCCCGCTCTGCCCCTCAACACATGTTTTCTTATGCTCCCATGCCAACTCCACTCCTTTCTTCTGTACTCATTATATACAAGCTGTCAAAAATAACATCAGGGAATTATATATCATTTGAGCATAATGCCTTGCCATGAGATGTGCTGAGTGCTCTCAGTAGCCTAGAAAACCCACAACTGACAGTTCTAAATCCTGCTGTGCGATATTACTATATAAGTAATTTACCTAATTAGTAAATTTAGATTTACTCCACATTCATATAGGCGCAGTTTCTACTTGTGGTTCCAAAAATAAAATCTTTGATAAAAAATTATCATTTTATATTATTACTGTTAATACGTTAGCCTTTATTACTAAACAAATACAAAATCAAGAAAAACTCACATCTTTGAAGATTATAAAAGAAGTTAAAATCACAGACTTGAAACAGAGAACTAAGCAGGGCTGTTGAGTCTTTCACTTCTAGACTGTGTGACCTTGAGAACATTACTCAAATTTCCAGGTCTTTCTGTTTTCATTTCTGTAGTGAGATTAATAATATTAATAATGTCATAAGATGTTTATAAGAATTGCATATTTGGTGGTAGACTTGTTAGCACTAAGTCTACAATTGCTTGAACCCTCATTATGAATCATTTGTGACCCCCCTGCACCCCCGGAATTCACATGTTGAAGTCTTGACTTCTGATAATGTTGAGAGGTGGGCCCCTTGGGATGTAATTAGTTCTAGACGACGTCATGATGGTGAAAGCTACATCATGGGATTTGTTTCCTTATGAGAAAATACCAGAGCTTTCTCTCTTTGCTATGTCAGATTAGAGAGAGAAGGAAGCCATCTGCAAGCCAAGAAGAGAGCTTTGACTAAGAACTGAATCTGTCATACCTCAGCCTTGGACTTTCCAACCTTCAGAATTGTGAGAACTAAATGTCTCCTATTTACGCACTCGGTCTTCGTGTTTTCTTATGGCAGCCCAAGCTAGTTAAGATCATCTTTTTAGGATTTCTGATCACATTTCCAATAGTCAGTACCATATCTTAGTATGTGGGATATCCCTGACTAGCTGAAACTTACATTGTGTGCTCTCTTACAGGTGAGCCAGAAATGACTAGAAAATTATGTCCCTGCAGAGAATATCCCTTCAGCAATGCCTGGAAAATATAGGGTTATTAATATTTTGATTCCCATTCCTCTTGGCCATGATATATCAAAGGCATGTGTTCTCTGTCATGTCCCAGCATGGTCTTGCAGGATTATTCCAAGGTAGCCAGCTGTCCACTATATCCTGTTGGCTTGCATTACCTTTCCTGTACTATCGCCACATTCTCTTGCCAGTGTGGATTGATCCCAAGAAATAAACTAAATCTTAGTTTCTGCTCCTAGGAAGAAGTGGACCCAAGAAACAACTAAAGCTATGAAAAGATTACAATGCAGCAATTTCTTGTAACAGCCCACCACCACCACCACCCCAGCACATCCATCCTGTTAAAATATTGGTTTTCTTTTTATTAATTCTGTGAGTTTAGGAAAATCATCAAATGTCACTGAGTTGTTAACTTATCTTTAAACCAGAGCTATTAATATTAAAAACTACCATGGTTTCAATCTTCAGAAAAAAAATACATACGTAAAAATTGAGCAAGAAATGCTTGAGGTGATAGACACCTCATTACTCTGATGTGATTATTATGCTTTTAATGCCTAATTCAAAATATCTCATGTACCCCATAAATATATACACCTTCTGTGTACCCACATATAAATCTCTACTTGATGTTTCATAAAAATGTTACAATAAAGAAAAAATCCTAAGTGTTCAAGTGATAGCATCAAGAAAAATGAGAGAAACTTTCATAATGTAAATTAAATCTGTATTTGCTTAGGAATACCTGTTGCTGATTCTCTGTCATTGCCCTACTCATTTTAATCAAGTGTCACCAACTGCTGAATCACACCTGCAGAATAACAGGTGCAGCAGGGAGAACACTAAACTCAGAACTGTCCAATAAAAGTTTTAAACCTGGAACAGGAAACTCCCTCCATGCTCGTGTCTAGGTGTGAACACCTAGCTGTCTAGATTTGGGGAATGATTGCTTCTAGACTACTTTTTCTAACTTCATGGAAATACCTGTTTATTTTTAGCTTTCTCTTTATTAAAATAGGTCTTATTTGGCAACTCTATATTCAACATCTCATGATGTTATAGAACGTTAATATGTGAATACTTCCAAATAATCTAATGGCTGTTTGTCCATGCTACTCCTAACCTAAACATTAATTGCTCACACTGTTCATAGCTTTGTTGATGATTTCCCATTATTTTGAGCTTAATTATTGTTGTAAAACTGATTGAAGCAAGTTTACCATGCACCAAATACTCTATGACTTACACAAGTCAGGTGAGAGAACACTCATACAACATATTAAGTGAAGCAACTTTATTACTGACAAATAAGCAACAAAGGATAATAGAAGGGTAGAATTCATAACAAGCCACTCCCTCAAGGCTCAGGAAAGCTTTCTAGGAAAGGCAAAATCTCATCTACATGTGCCCCGCCTCCTCTTGCAGCTGAAGGACCCCACTAACACTCTAACCTGAGTTTTATACTCTGGAGGAAACTAGGGTCATGGAGCTAACACATTGTGGGGCGCCCTGTTCTAGGAGACATGGGAACAGAGCCTAGCTATTCCAGATAGTTTCTCCTTATCTCAGAATAATGCATTCCCAGCACATTCTGCAGTTTTTCTGAGAAATGCAGGCAAGAAAGTGGGGGAAGAGCTGGCTTAGCCAAACCAGCCAGGGACCTGTCTTGCACATGCTGCAAATGAACTTGTTCCCTAAATAGTCTTGTATTGTTTATCAGTTGCCTATGGTACCATATTATTTTTAAAACAGTTATTATAAACCATGAAACACAAAAATCAAACACTCTGAATGTGAATTCAATTATCTGATCGTTTCTTTATGATTGATTAACTAATAGGACAATAATTGTCTAATCACTAGAATTTCTTCTCTGTTTCTGCCTAACAATTTATTCACAAATTTAATATGTATGAGTTGCTGATTTTGTATGAAACAAACAAGGATAGATGCAAGATCACAATTAACTTGTATCATAACAGTATGCAAACAATCAGCTACAAATTTGTCTTAATTTTTTCTCTCTTTCAAGAATGAATGCTTGTCATTCATAATTATAGAATGTACTAATTCAGTTGGGATAAAGTTTTACTGGAAATTATACTATTTATATTTGCCTTTATGTATCCTTGTAAATTTCTCCTCTTTGTAAAAAACTCCAATCCCAAGAAATGCTTTTTAATTTTTAAAATTGTAATTAATATATTAAAACAAAAAGAAATCTGGAACTTTGACAGTAAACTGAAATAGGGAAGGGTAAGAATACAAGAACTAGGTCTAGCTATGTTTGTGAAAAATGATTTAGTTCTTTATGATATACTTGGACTTGCCATCAGTCTTGGCAAAATATAAGAAATATGTGGGCTTGATGGAACTCAGAACTGGTATTAAATGTAACGAATATACATAATAAATGGTCTCTATTAACATGTAAAAGCTGTTAGATATTTAGCCTGAAAAAATGGTAACTGTTTTACTGAAATAAAAGCTAAGCAGCTAGAAGAATAAGCATTATATAATTAAATCCATAACCAATAAGTGTTATATAATTTCAAAAGCAGCGTATGATAGGACCATGTGAAGTTACCATGCTTACTGGTTAGCAGGAGTTAAATATTTGCAATTTCATACAGTTCAAACTAAACATTCAGGTAATATTTAGTGAAGGGATACATTGATGAAGAGAGGAATAATTGTTTGTACATAGGAAATGTCCAGATTGAAAAATTCCGTGCCACAATAGACTGCTTATTAGGGAATTGCAAAGTGATATGTTGTGCCCTATGATATAAATAAACTTTTCCCTGATACAAATTTAGACATCTAATTTACAGAACTTGAATTAATTAATGATTTTCTTTTGTAAGGCAATGAGTGAAAATTTAAGACATCTCAGTCAGGATAAAGGTTTTTAGCAAAGTTCTTGTGTCAGATAAGATAATAATAATAGCTTTAATGAAAAACTTTCAACGTTTTAAAGACCTATTATGAAGATCTCTTTTTTCACTTGTGTTCAAGTAGACAAGGAACTTGTGTTCAAGTAGACAGAGAGACTGGTTTTGGTTTTGGTAATCTTTACCATATTACCTTGCTTCCTAGATTGTATTTGGTGACAATTATATGTTGACTGCACAAGGTTCTCAGCCACCATCACGATCATGATACATAATCTCAATCACTCCAAGAATACCTCCTTGTGTGCTTTGTAGTCAGCCTCTTCTCCCACCCCCAACTCCTGGCAACCATTGATCAGTTCTTCGTGTAGTTTTCTTTCACAAGAAAGTCTTAGAACTATAATCATACAATATTTAGGATTTTTTTTTTTTTTGTCTGGCTCTTTTTACTTAGTCTAATGCATTTGAGATTTATCCTTGTTTTGTGTGCCCCAGGAGTTTTTTTTTTTTGTATTACTGAGTGGTATTATGTTTCACTGATGAATCACCATCTGGTTACCCATATACCAGTTGAAGGAGTTGGCAATTAGGAATAAAACTATTATAAACATTCACGCACACATTTTTGCAGGAATTTGAGTAAAGAAAAAGGGCCGAGGTTACTGGTTAATACGTTAAGTACCTGCTTAGCTTCATACGAAACTGCCAAATGGTTTTACATAATGACTTATAGTTTTTACAGGTGATTATTTTAATGTAAAACACTAAAACACTGGGGAATATATTATTTCAGTATAAAGTTTGCTATTTCTTAAATCAACTTGGTTAAATAGGCAAATCATATTATTTTCCCCCATATTCCCATTTAGTTTCTATGCTGATGTCTAATATTGGGATAGAGCTTTATTTTAAAAACAATTGAATTCATTTGTCTTTTTTATTTTTTTGAATTTTTAAGAGTTTTTTTAGTTTCACTTTTTCTTTTTTAAAAAATATTGTGTCAATGGAGTTGGAGCTCTGTATCTGCGAGTTTCACGTCCCTGGGTTTTATATTTGCAGAATCAAACAACCATAGTTCTAAAATATTCAGAAAAAAGTCATAAAAATAAAAATACAACAATAACAAGTAATACAAATAAAACAGAACACAGTATAACAATTATTTACATAGCATGTGTATTGCATTAGGTATTTTAAATAACCTAGAGATATTTAAAAATATGAGATGATGTATGTAGGTTACATGCAAATTCAACACCATTTTGAAGATTTTGGTATCCACTAGGGGTGGAAAGGTGTTCTGGAACCAATACCCTATGGATACCGGGGGATGATGAAGGTATACATTACCTATACAAGAAGAAAAACAATTGATTTCCTAGGCAGTTTGAAACATTTTTTACAGATCAGTCACAATTAACCACATAAAAAAGGAATATCACAGAAGTAAATAAACCAGCATTCATTACAATTAGTCATAGTACAAATATTACTATCATGTCAACTTAGATGCTTACCAAACATCTTAGAAACTAAAATGTCACTCACAGTACACATTATCCTAGCAGGCAAATTCACTAAGGCTGTTCACGGTGTCTCTAATCAAGGAATGAAGAGCTTCTGTCATATTTATAGCTTATTTCCTGAGTAATAACAAGAGAAAAAAGTCAAACATGGTTGTGAAAATGATGTAGCACAGAAATGAGTCAATTACATAGTTTTAGGTCACTTTCTTTAATTTTTTCTTTAAGATAAATTTATGAAAACTGGCGAAGTTCTATACAGAATTACTCATTACTGCTTTAGCCATACCAGCCCCCTTGCTCTTCCTTAAATCATCCAAACACATTCCTGCCTGAGAACCTTTTTAATGGAAATTCCCTTGGTCTGGACTCTTACTCTGATAGGGACTTGGCCCACATCCTCACTTAAGACATGGCCTTGCTCAAATGCTACCCTGTCAGAAAAGTCTTCCATTTATACCAGTACATATAACAACACTTTCTTTAGTAAATTATCCATCAATTTATATCCTTTTATTTTACTTCTCAGCATTTCTTATGCCCTAGGAAATCTGACTTTATGAGTTTAGTTTGTTGAGCTACAATGCAAGCCCATGAATTACCCACTGCTTTGTAGTTCATTTTCTAGAAGACACACTCGAATAAATGCGCAAATACACAAGGTAAATATATAATCTGTTGATATAAATAATTCCTAGCTCTATACAAAAATAGATTCACACAAAACAATTATGGGTACTCCATAGTTAAAATGTAATTACATTTTCTCGTACAACATATTCTTGTCCCAAGGCAGCCATTGAATGAAGGACTTTTATTAATATTTTAATTAAATATATATTTATTGTTATTGAGTGTCTGTATTATGTGCCAGATACTGGTAGTTCCAGTGAAAGATAGTTTTAAACAAAGAGTCCTAGTTTAGTCAGAAGACAATTACATTGATAATTAGATTATTATAAATTTTAAGAAGTTGTTATAAAGAGAAACATTAAAATTGCTATAGATTTTGAGGATGAAGCAGAGCAAGATGGGTAAATAGAATAATGGACCAATCATCCCTCTGCAGGAACACCAAATTGAGCAACTGTCTATGCAAGAAAGCACTTTTATAAGAATAGAAAAATCAGGTGAGTTATCTATCATAGTACCTGATTTTTCATAATAACAAGAATATATGCATTGAAGAGGGTAGGAAGGACAATTTTGCATTACCTCCACCTCCCCTTACTTGATCCCAGCAAGGAGAAGGTATCTGCATGCTTGAAGGCGAGAGAGGAAAGTGAGTGTGAAATTTTGTGTTAGTACTCTGGGCTTCCCTGTCATAGTGGAACACACACCAGGAATAATTCTGCTGGTGCCCATAAAGAAAGCATTTAGATGACATCTGGGCTGGAGGGCAATCCTCTGCCCAATGAGAGGAACTCAAGTCCTGGCCTGCTTCACCACTGACTGACTAAAGCGCCTCGGGGCCCTGAATAAATTTGAGTGGCAGTCAGAGCATAGCAACTCCAGCCCTTGGGTAAGCCCTGATACCGAGCTGGTCCGGAAGACTGTGAGTTTGCGGTGTGACACTAGCTGAAGCTGCCACGGGAGCGGTTGCATTACCGCTACCCAAATTTCAGGCAGAGCAGTACAGATAGAAACGCCTTCTGCTTGGGGGAAGGAGAGGAAAGATCATAAAGGATTTTGTCTTACAATTGGGTACGAGCACAACAACAGTAAAATAAAGTACTGGGTGGAATCCTGAAGCCTCTGACTGTGAACGTTTGATCCCACAGTGTTTTAGACCCACTTTGGGGCTGAGGGCACTCTGCTGCCCTGGTAGGATGGACTGAATTCTACTAGGATTCACTATATGTGGACTAAAATGTCCTTAGGACTTCAATAAACATCCTCAGTAGCCAGGCAGTAGTGGCCAAGGCTTTGGGTGAGCCCTGTTGTCACGCTGATCTGGGAGGCCATGGATTTGGGGTATTTCCAGGCACTGTGCCAGCTGTGAGGACCACAGGAATGACCATGTCACCCCTTCCTCAAATTCATGCAGTGCAGCACAAAGGGAGACTTCCTCATGAGAGGAAGGAAAGAGAAGAGTATAGAGGACTTTGCCTTGAGGGTACCAGTTCAGCCACAGTAAAATGAAGCACCAGACAGAATCTTGAATCCCCTGATTTCCAGGTGCTTACTTCTGGATGGCATTTTTAAATCCACCTTGGGTCAGAAAAGAATCTTCTGCTATGGTAAGATGGACCAGGTCCTAGCAATATTTACCATCTGTTGATCAAAGTGGCCTGGGGCCCTGAATAAACATCAATGGTAGTCTGACAGTAGCAGTGCTACTCCTCCTTCAATTCCAGGCAGTCCTGAGTGAAGAAAGTCTTCTTCTGCTTGACGACAAGAGAAGGAAGGAATGAGAGACTTTGCCTGGGAACCCAGGGAATGCTTCATTATCATCCCCAAGTTCACCAACACTGTGTACCAAGGACACTACAAGAGTTATAGCATATCTGGGCTTATGGTGCTCCCTAGTAATGAAATGGCTGCAGTGACCACAGGCTTAGGTAACAACATTCAATCCCCTTTGAATTTGTGGAAAGCCCTTTCAGGAAGGATGGATACAAATACGATCAGACTACAAAGACTGTATAAATAATTATTCAATACCCAGAAATTGGTGGACATCCACAAACAGCAAGAACATCCAGAAAACATGACCTCATCAAACAGACTAAATAAGGCAACACTGACAAATCCTGGAGTAATGGAGATGTTTGACCTATCAGACAGAAAATTTAAAAATAGCTGTCTTAAGGAAGCTTGCCAAATGTCAGGACAACATAGAGAAGAAATGTAGAAGTCTAACAGAGAAATTTAACAGAGAAATTAAAATAATTTTAAAAATATTACACGGAAATTCTGAAACTGAGAAATTCATTGGACAAACTGAAAAATACATCAGAGTGTCACAACTAATTAATCAAGCACAATTAATCAAGAAGAACAAACAATTAGTCAACTCAAATACAGATCATATGAAAATAAATATTCAGAAGATAAAAAATAAATAAAAATGAAAGAAGCATGAAGTATGTCTACAAGATCTAGAGAATGGCCTACAAAAGGCAAATATAAGACTTATTGGCTTTAAAGAAGGTGTAGATAAAAGGATCAGGGTAAAATGCTTATTCAAATAAATAATAACAGATAACTTTCCAAACCTAGGGGGAGATGTGAATATCGTGATACCAGAAGATTCCAACTTAAATAAGACTGCCTCAAAGCATATAATAATCAAACTCTTAATGGTCAATGACAGAAAAATAAAAAGATCCTAAAAGTAGCAAGAGAAGAGAAGCAAAGACTGTATAAAGAAGCTCCTACATGTCTGGCAGCAGACTTCTCTGTAGAAATCTTGCAAACCAGGAAGAAGTGAGATGACATTCAAAGTGCTAAAGGAAGAAAACCCAGAAACATTAAATTTAGAATAGTGTGTCTAACAAAGTTATATTTCTAATATAAAGAATAAATGAAAATTTTCTCAAACAAAAGTTGAGGAAATTCATCAACACCTGACCAGTCTTACAAGAAAACTAAAGGGATCTCCTCTAATAGTCTGATAGAACAGGATGCTGAAGTGCAACAGGAAACTATCTGAAGGTATAATACCCATTGGTAAAAGTAAGTAGACAAATAAAACAATACTCCAATACTGCAATTATGGTGTGTAAACCACTCATGTCTTTTGTATGATGACTAAAAGATAAGCCTACAGAGAATAACGATACAGCAACTTTTATGACATCTTCAGTGTAAGAATATTTAAATAAAGATCAAAAAAAAAAAAAAAAAAACCCAAAAAGTCAAGGGAAGGGTCTTAAAGTGTAGAGGGTTTTTTGTTGTTGTTTTCTTTTTGTTTTATCTTTTGTTTTTAAAAGGAAATAGTAATGTTTTTTACCAGTTATTTTAAACTAATGTCAACTTAACTCTGATTACAGGGCTGCTATTAGTTTAAAATAATTGGCTCAAAACATTTTTTTGCAAGCCTCATGGTGACCACAATAAAACTAGAAACCAATTAGAAGAGGAACTTTGGGAACTATAAAAATACATGAAAATTAAACACTATGCTTCTGAATAACCATTGGGCCAATGACAAAATTAAGAAAATGTTTTAAAAATTTCTAAAGCAAATACAAATGAAAACAAAATATACCAAAACTTATGAAATACAGTAAAGACAGTACCGAGAGGGAAATTTACACTAATAAATACCTAGATCAAACAGTAGAAAGACTATAAGTAAACAACTTAATGATGAATCTTAAAAAATCAGAAAAGCCATAGCAAAATTAGTAGGATAAAAGAAATAATAAAGACTAGAGCAGGAATAAATGAAGTTGAGACTAAAAAGTACAAAATATCACCAAAATGAAAAGATAAGTTTTTGAAAGGATAAACACAATTCAGAAAATTTTAATGGGACTAAGAAAATAGAGGACCCCCCAAAAAACTACAGATAAAAAAGGAGACATTACAACTGATACCACAGAAATTTAAAGGATAATTATAGAC
The DNA here is from genome assembly GCF_000951045.1 of Mandrillus leucophaeus. Lineage (NCBI taxonomy): Eukaryota > Metazoa > Chordata > Mammalia > Primates > Cercopithecidae > Mandrillus > Mandrillus leucophaeus. Next base: position 448,202 of record NW_012106319.1, on the reverse strand, counting down.
TTTTATAAGCAACTATACACCAATAAATTGGAAAACCTAGAAGAAACAGATAAATTTCTAAACACATACAACGTACTAAGATGTAATAATGAAGAAATTAAAAAAAATAGCAAGTTATGGTATAGAAACAGTTGTAAAAATCTTCTATCAAAGTAAATTCCAAGACCTAATGTTTTCACTGCTGAATTCTACCAGATATTTAAAGAACAAGTATAAATTTTACTCAAATTATTCTGAAAAATAGAGGAGGAGGTCATACATCCAAATTCATTGTATGAGGCCAATATTGTCCTGATACAAAACTATGGAATTGTAGAAAATACTTGCAAACTACAAATATCTGACAAGAGATTAGTAACTACAATATATAAGGAACTCAATATCAATGCATATATTCATCTAATTCATTTAATTCATATAAAAAGAATTAAAAATATGCAAATGATCTCATTAGACATTTCTCAAAATAAGACTTACAAATGGCCAACAGGTGTATAAAATAATGTTCAATATCATTAATCATCAGAAAAATGCAAAAAAAAAAAAAACTCTTGTGAAATATCTAACCGCAAGTGAAATAGTTTTTATCTAAAAGACAAAAAATAACAAATGCTGGTAAGGATTTGGAGGAAAAGGAACATTGGTACATTGTTCACTGGAATTTAAATTAATATAACCGCTATGAAAATCAGTATGGAGTTTCCTTAAAAAACTAAACATAGAATACCAAAAAATTCAGCCATTGCACTTTTGGGTATATATCCACAAGAAAGCAAATCAGTATATCAAATATATATGTGCACTCTCATGTTTATTGTAACACTATTCACAATAGCCAAGATATGGAATCAACCTAAATGTTCCATCTAAAGATGAATAAATGAAATATGGCACACATATACAATAAAATCTTATTCAACCTAAAAAAGTATTAAATTATTTCACTTGCAGCAATATAGATGAGGCTGGAGAATATTACTTTAAATGAAGTAAGTCAGGCACAGAAAGACAAATATTGTATGTTCTCTCTGACACTTAGGAGCTAAAGAAAAAATTGATCTGGTGAAAGTAGAGTAGAATAATGGTACCAGAGGCTCAGAAGGGGAGTGGGGAGGTGGGGAAAGAAGGAATTAATTAATTGATACAGAAATATAGGTAGATAGTAGGAATAATATCTAGTATTTTCTTCCACTAGGGAAGTCATAGAATGCAGTATCCTTTTTCCCCAAAGCCAGCATAAAAACAAAAGTTATTATTCTAACTTTCCCCCACCTTTCTGTGTAAACATTGACCATGAGTCAATTCTCTGACCACTACATGAAAATATAAAATATTACATATATTTTGAATTAAAAAAACATTCAAACATAAAAATTACAATATATTTTTAAAAACACATGCACCCACCACCTAGGTTCCCCAAGTTTTAGCACGTAGTAAATCTCGCTTCATTTATACTTACATACATGACACCCATCCCACAAAAGGATTGATGTGAAACAAACCTAGGAAAACATATTCCATCTTGTATCTTTTAGTATATAAATCAAATTTTGTTTCAGAAATTTGGCACATTATGATTGAAAGTAAAACATATATAGAGATCTTCCTAGTTTCCTAGATAAATATTTGCATGACTCGTTCATTCTTTTGAAAAAGAAACATAGTACCTTAGGTTGTAACAAAAATATGTTTATTATTTCCAAAGGGATCATAGAACACTATTTTTTCCCTTCTCAATACGTTTATTTAAGAATAAATATTTAAAAGCCACTTACATTTAAGATAAAGCTTATTGAATATGGTATATACTAATAAAATGTGAGTCTTTTAGAATATGTGAAAAGTACTTTTCTTTCAAGGGACTCTGGGTTTACCTTTAAACATTTTCCAAAAACTGGTCTGACAATTATGGACTACATTCTATTTTTTCAATATAGAGAAGTGCATTAATGGGTACATTATTAAGTGAAAATTATAGAATTACTGATTTTAATAACATGGAGGACAAGATAGTATCATTGAAGATGCCAGAAAAATAACTTCTATATAAGTATTGAGAGACAAAATGTAAAATTTTGAACCAATAGAAGAATATATAAAATGTAAATGGTTCTAACCATCAAATTCGAAATATTCATGGAAACTAGGAATCATTTTGAAATCCAAAGGATGCAGTTTTTTCTGATTATTCACACTGGTTGAGAAATATGGATATTGTCATCAGCGGTCAGACATTCCATTTTTCTGGAACTGAAATAAGTCTCCTTAAAGAAGTATGTGATGTATTATAATTAAATGATTATAGAGGCATACAAATTTAGTATTATAAAACAGTTCTCTCTTACATTTTTTCTTTGTTATTTTTTTCTTTTAAAATTTCATGACTCTAAAACAATCCTATCATCTAGTTTATCCTTCATGCACTTGTTCCTGTAAGTATATCTTTACTCAACATAATATATGGTCAAATATGTTCGATAATTTTCTGTCCTCCCTTGTCAATAAGCTCTGGTTACATATACACTGGCTGAAAAAGATCAGTTAGATTAATTTTGAACCCAAGCCAGATTTGTCATTTTAATATTTTAACTTTAATATGAACTATATTATCATTATAAAAATGTATCTAATTTTTTTTCAGAAAAAGCCCTTTGTTTGCCTAATAACCTCAATATCATGTATAAAATTGTTATAAATTATGTTTTCAGGGTACCAAAACGGTGAATTTAGGATTTCTTTTGCTCTACAGATATCATTAAGATGTGAATTATTAAATTTGGGGAATCCACTTTTACTGATTGACTTTTTAATTGGAATCAAGTTGAATTGGTTTCTCATGTCCCTTCAGAGTCCTGTCTGTAATGTAGGGTATATGCATCAACTGGAGCTTGCTGGGAAGACTAACTCCTTTAGTATAAAATTCTGAAAAAATAAATTACTATGAATATACCTTTTACTTTAATCATAGAACTCTAAAATACTAAAATCGATATGACAAAGAATCTCTCTTTAACCCACTTTGGTCAGGATCCGCTAAGCTCTTTTCTTGATGAGGCCTTGACCTTGGTCCGATCCTTTCTGGGCCTGCATAGCCCAGTTTTAGTGAAAACTCTGCTAAGAAGGTTTATAGGGAATCCTGCCATGATAGCTGAAGAACCTGTACATCTTATTAATCTCTGTATCTGATAACTCTGCCTGCCTTCAACAAAATTTCTCTTAGGTCAGTTCAGCAAGAATTTCTCTTTCCTTGGTATGTCCTCTTAGTAATTTTCATCCCACCAACTTCCCCAAGCTGCTCCCCAGCCACAATTTCCCACTTGTTCTTGTATTCACAGTTGATCCCAATGTTTCTTTTCTATTGCTATAGACAGCTATCACAATAGTTCTGAATAAAGTCTTCTTTACTGCTTTAACAAGTGTCAGAAATTTCTAACATAAAGGATCTTAACAACCAATGCCTACATAGAATAAAGATATAAGTTGCATTATTATTTTATTATTATTATTAATATTAGTAGTAGTATTTAGTATTCCTGTATTACACATGCATTGCTCAAAGGTTACTGAAGAACATATTGATGAACAAAACCAAACAAAATGCCCTCTATGAAGAAAAATTGTTACAAATGAAGCAATCACAAATATTTTAATGCCTGGCAAGTCCTAGTCCCTGTGCTAAGAACTGAGGAAATATGAACTAGTAAAATAGATCTGCAGGTGTTCAAGAGTCCTTCACATTCCACCAAATGGGACCATATTTTCATTTCCATTTTGTTTCATTATTACTGTTCATTTTCTTAATTTTAAGTTTTCTTGACTCCATCCTAAGGTCATAAAACATCATGAGTTTTACATATAATGGCTCAGTATGCCCTCTGTGTTAACAACTCTTGCAATTGTCTGTATCTGCTGGGAGGTTAATTACTTTGGTACTTTATCTTAAAGACAAGAAATTATCTATTTAGGGAAAAATCTTCCTACTTGTCTCTCTTCTAACTTTTGCTCTCACTCTCAAATTCACTTTCTACCTCTTAGCTCTTAATGATTACAAAAATACAATTTAGTCAAATCAGAGTTAAACTGAAAGAAGTTTTACTTATAAATTATTTCTTCAGAAAATAATATATTTTGGCCTCAGTATTCTTACTTGAGAAAGAAAGAAAAATAATGACTGTTACATGGAATCATTTTAAAACCTAAATTAAGTAATATCCATGAAACGACCTAGATACATAAATAGGAAATAATAGGATCCCAAATAATAGTTTTCTTTTCTTGTTATGAAGGTAAAATCCTTTAAATGAACCTGATGTCCTTATGATCAGCTTTTTTTTTTTTTTTTTTTTTGACAATTTTATTATAGTGGGAAGGTGCTAGATTGAAGGTAAAAAAAATTAAAAAGAGACAAAAACATATATTCTAAATGCCTAAATGCATACTGTGTCCTAGCATACTATGTATGCTTTTCCGTTTGTAACTTTATGACCTTGATCAAATAAACTATTATATCTGAATCTAAGTTTACTTTTATTCAAAATGAGCAAGTTAAAAGCAAATTTTATGTTCTGAATAGCATTCCATGGGACGCTACAAGATGTTAAGATGGAGTATTGAGATGGAGAGCAACAAAGTTTTCCATAATCAAGTAATTTGGGGGATGACAGATTTGACCAAATTAAGTGTTTTTTTTTTTCTTTTATTTTTTGATTTGAGGACAGACAGTTCAGATTACTGGCTCCCCACTTATTTGCTGCATAAATTTGGGCAATTTGCTTGTTGTAAGTCTCACTTTGGCATTAAAAAAGAAAACAAGGACTTACAGTAAACTATTGGACAGAAAGGAAAGAATGTAACAAAATCTCTAAAGTGCAGAGAATGGTTAGAACACAGTTAACCCATAATAAATGGTAGTTGTACTTGTTATTACTATTAATATTATTATGATTAATCTTTACCTCTTCAAAGGCACATAATAATTAAGACAAAGATTCCTTTCTTTCTCTTTTTTTTTCTGAAACAGATTTGCAGCTTTTCTAAGAGCAGGAGGACAGTTTTTTAAGAATATACGAGATTTCCTCTTCTTACAATTTAAGTGTATATGTAGCATCTCAGCAGGAGAAGCTGTGCAAACACCATAGAAAGCCTGAAAACATTTCTTCCCAAACATCAGTCAAGTAGGAACCCATTGCCCTAACAGCACAGAGGGGGACAGACAGCTAGTACCTTAATAGGTCTACTTGAGGAATTAAAACCAATTAGTTTCACATATCTAATTGCAATATATTTTTCCCTGTACAGTTTAGTACGTAAATAGGTGAATAAAAATTCATAACTCTTTAGAGAAATATTTTTACTGGAATATATAAATTTCTAATCCAATAGGATGAATATAAATATATAAATAATTGTCATAGAACATAAAGCATCCAATTCAACAATTCCAAAAGATGATTAACAAAATTACTTGAACAAAAGATCATCAGTGGAATACACATATACTTCTCAGAGTGACAACATGGAAAGGAAATTAGAATATAAATGTACGTAGACACATAAACATGTTCAAACATTGGAAGGATTTATTGTATCTCTAATTTTTATGTTTGTTTGTTTATTTATTTATTTATTTATTTATTTATTTATTTATTTATTTATTTATTTTAGAGGCAAAGTCTTGCTTTGTCATCCAGGCTGGAGTGCAGTGGCACGATTGACCACAGCTTTCTGGAGCTTCCAATTTCCGACCTCAAGCAATCCTGCCGCCTCAGTCCCCTGAATAGCTGGGACTGTGGGTATGTGCCACCATGTCCAGCTTAGTTTTGCATTATTTTACATGAAATGTTCTTAAGTATATTTGATCAATGACCTTGATTTTATTTAACTTCTAAATACCTTTAGCTCTTCTCTATAGCAGAATAATTCTTAAAGAATATATTTGCTAGCATTTAGATTCATCATAAACAATGCTAAGCGTACCTGAATGCAATGAAGAACTGAAATTATTTTGAGCAATGAGATCATCACCAGCATAAGTGTCCAGACACACAGATGCCTCACTTGAAGGAAAGATGACTTTGAAAGCATGAATCACATTATGTTTCTCTTAAAATAAGTTACATTTCATTTGTTCATAGTAGTATGGAAAGGGCTCAGTGTGTTGGAATGAAGTCTAAGTGATGTGAAAGCTTTCTAAAGTCTTCTGAGCAGCAAACTCCTAGTACTTCAGATGAGCATGATGATATCTAATTTACAAGGTTGTTTGCTTTAAAGAATGGTAAGATATGCAAAACACCTGGCACATGACTAGCAAGCCAAATATTTCTACTTGAGCAACTGTTTAGATGGTGATGGCATTTGCTGAAATGGAAAAAAATGGGATGAGAAACAGGTTTTGTTATTAAAAACAAGAAGTACACTTCTGTATATGTTAACTTTAATGTATTCACAGAACAACAAATCAAGATACGTAACTGATTTGCTATGAAAAGAGATGAGGTTGGGCTTGGAACCATCTATTACATTACTGAATCACCATCACCAGGTAGATGATACGTAAAATATGGAATAGGATAAGATAAAATAAAGCAAATAGGTAGATAAAAGAGATACAGCCCATGTTTGAGGCCTGGGAATAACTATAATTGGAGGTCAGGAGCATAAGACACCTTCCAAAGTGACTGAGAAGAAGCATACAGAAATAGACAACTAGAACCAGGTGAACAGATTCCCAGAGAAACCCAGGGAATGGCATGGTTCATATGAAATAAAGTGGCCAGTAATATTTTAATATTTACTTAATATTTACTTCTGAGAATTGAGAAAACTGGGTTGAGAAATGAATGCAATGCAAGTAAGAAAAAAAGTTTAATAATTTGGATTTGAATATTAAAGCAATGGAGTGGTAACTGGAGAATTATGGTTTTTTTCTCCCTTTTCTGGACATTTAAAAATTTTGCATATTTGCTTATTTATTTACTTGTTATTTTAAAGGAGATACATTGTAGAATATTTTCATGCTATTGAAACAACAAAGATACAGAGATTGATGACATGGAACATAGAGGAAATATCAAGGAAAAAAACTCTAGATTTTTAAAATAATGTGATTCTCAAAATTATGGGATCCACATAGGTGAATTCTTACTGTTTGATAGAATGAAGTACTCATGTCTCTTTGGAGATATTTGTAGATTTGATAGTGGGAAAATAAATTATGTTGAGGGAGGAAGAAATTGAAAGAGTAAGAGTATTGGGGGAAGCCATAGATATCTTGAAGGGTTTAAAAGCAAGCTTTAACCAAAAAATATGGTAGGTTTTCCAGACAATATTGAAAGTGTATTTGGAGACTGAGCTCATACATTTGAAGATAAATCAGCTATATAATTTTCTCCAACTATTTTTACATAAGGAAATATGAACACGCAAAAGTTCAGCACATAAAAAGTATTCATTCACACAGACATAAAGTAACATCTGTGAGAATGTAATTCCAGAAAGAATATTGAGCAACAAGAATGCTCATTCACTGTTGAAACTTACATGCAAATTACTAAGTGAAAGCAGCCAATCTGAAAGGGCTACATATTGTATGAGTCCAATCATATGACATTCTGTAGGTACGTTGCTATTCCAATAAATATAATAGTATAATAGTATAATAAATATAGTAAATAAATATAGTAAAATAATGGTTGGTATGGGTCAGGGGAAGAAAGGGATGAACTGACAGAGTACAGAGGATCTTTAGGACTGCAAAATTATTATGTATTACTGTAGTCATTATACATTTATAAAAACCTATAAAATGTACAACATCAAGAGTATATCCTAATGTCAACTATGGACTTTGGGTGGTAGTAATGCATCAGTGTAGGTTCACTGGTTGTAACAAACATCCCATTCTGGTGTGTGATATTGATAATGAGGAAGGCTGTACAGGCAGGGTGGAAGGGAGGAAATATGTGGAAAATCTCTGTACTCTCTGCTCAGTTTTGGTGTGAAACTACAATACTTTAAAAAATAACGTCTTATTTTTTTGGTTTTAAAAAAAAGACAATTTAGATCTACATACATCCCTGTGTCACAAAGAATGATGATGGAAGTTGGTATATTACTTATGGTTATACTAGGTTTTATAAGAGATAGAACATTTTCAAAATTTTCAGTTCTAGATTTTTCATTTGGCACCTACTTACACTTTCTCTTTAGCTGTGTTATCAGCTGTATGATGGTCTCCATAGATGTCTATGTCCTAATCCCTAGATCCTGGCAATATTGCCTCATGTAGCAGAAGAGAATTTGAAGATATGATTTAGTTAAGGATTTGAGATGGAGAGTTATCCTGGATTACCTGTGTAGGCCCTAAACATAATCACCCATGTCCTTATAAGAGGGAAATAAAGAGGTATTTGGGATATTACAGGAGAAGGTGATATAACCTTAGGCAATGAGATTGGAGTGATGCAGCCAAGAATCAAGGGAGGCTGGCAGCCTCTAGAAGTGGAAGGGGCAAGAAACACAATTTTTCTATTGCATGCAGAAGGGGCCATCCCTATTGACACCTTTACTTAAGTCTGAAGATAATGATTTCAGATAAATGATCCTTCAGAACTATAACACAATAAATATATGTTGTTTTGAGGCACTGAATCTTTGTCAATTTGTTCCAACAGCACTAAAAACAAATATGAGTTTTCTTAACTATCTTCTTATACCCTGTTTCTCTTAAATTCCTTCCACTTTATAAGTATTTATATATGAAATTCATAACATGAGGGCATATATAGAGTCACTGTCTATTGACTACTTTTTTTCTGATTTATTATTTATTTACTTTTTTTTGAAATAGGATCTTGCTGTGTTGCCCAGGCGAGAGTGCAGTGGTGTGATCCCAGCTGATTGAAGCCTCAAACTGGCCGGGTGCAGTGACTCACACCTGTAATCCCAGCGCTTTGGTAGACCAAGGTGGGAGGATCACGAGGTCAGGAGATCGAGACCATCCTGGCTAACATGGTGAAATCCCGTCTTTACTGAAAATGCAAAAAAGTAGCTGGGCATGGTGGCATGTGCCTATAGTCCCAACTACTTGGGACGCTGAGGCAAGAGAATCGCTTGAAGCTGCGAGATGGAAGTTATAGTGAGCCGAGATCGCGCCACTGCACTCCAGCCTGGGCGACAGAGTGAGACTCCATCATAAAAAAAATAAAAAAATTAAAAAATAAAAAATAAAAGGCCTCACCCTCTTGGTCTCAAGTGATTCTACAATCTTAGCTTCCCAATTAGCTGGGACTACAGGTGCATGCCACTGCAGCCAGTGAATATTTTGTATTTTTTTAGAGTTGGGGGTTTCACCGTGTTGCCCAGGTTTGTCTTGAACTCCTGGAATTTAGCGATCTGCCTGTCTCAGCCTCCAAAAGTGCAGGGATTACAGGTGTGAGCCACCACACCTCACCTTCTTCTGATTATAAGTGATAATTTCTGTATCTTTTCCTGTCTAAGATTTTCTGGTGGAAAACAACATTGTAGACAGCAAGAATGTTGATGACTCTGGATTGTATTTCTCTATGAAAGGTTGTATTTTGTTACACTAGACAGTGAACAGAATCTTTTTATCCTGTCATGTACAAGAACTGCTGCCTCTATGTGGCTCATTTGACTTCATTTTAGACCTCACTTTGTGGGGATTGCCCTTGCAACGTCTCAGTCTACTAGTAGGTTAAGGATTTGGGTAGACTTTCAGGCTTTCCGATACAGACCTTCTTAGTTCCTTACAAGAACTAAGAACAAACTGATTGACATCTCAATCAGGAGCACATCTGCTTGTTTCCACCTGTTCTGTGCATGGGTTTATGTCTACTTTACAAGCAGGCTTCTGGTGTCTCATGCAAAATGCAAAATACAACAGTCAGACAGAAATTGGAATAGAGTTTATACTCTAATTTTGAATCTCAAACTGTCTGTGACTGTCTGACTTCCAGAATGTTCCAGCCATATCCTATGGCTCAGCTGTTCTGAATTCCATCATCTACTACTGGAACTTACAAGGTTACAGTTTGCCACCTGAGGGAAGTCTTGTACATAGCACACACCTGATAGACCAGCAATCTTTCAACACCAAATTCTTTTCATAGTTCGCCCTCTCTTTGGCCATTTTCAGAGTCCTTCAAATATTTAAGTACTTTGTTTTCCCCAATTTTAATGATCTTCTACAGGAATAATCACCTAGTGTCTTCGTGTCCCATTAACAGATAATTTCTACCAACTTTTACAAAAGTATTTAATGGTATTGCTGACATAAATTCTAAAATAAGGTC
>NW_012106319.1:435208-437736 GCF_000951045.1 Mandrillus leucophaeus | reverse complement strand
TTGCCCAGGTTTGTCTTGAACTCCTGGAATTTAGCGATCTGCCTGTCTCAGCCTCCAAAAGTGCAGAGATTACAGGTGTGAGCCACCACACCTGGCCTTCTTCTGATTATAAGTGATAATTTCTGTATCTTTTCCTGTCTAAGATTTTCTGGTGGAAAACAACATTGTAGACAGCAAGAATGTTGATGACTCTGGATTATATTCCTCTATGAAAGGTTGTATTTTGTTACACTAGACAGTGAACAGAATCTTTTTATCCTGTCATGTGCAAGAACTGCTGCCTCTATGTGGCTGATTTGACTTCATTTTAGACCTCACTTTGTGGGGATTGCCCTTGCAACGTCTCAGTCTACTAGTAAGTTAAGGATTTGGGTAGACTTTCAGGCTTTCCGATACAGACCTTCTTAGTTCCTTACAAGAACTAAGAACAAACTGACTGACGTCTCAATCAGGAACACATCTGCTTGTTTCCACCTGTTCTGGGCATGGGTTTACGTCTACTTTACAAGCAGGCTTCTGGTGTCTCATGCAAAATGCAAAATACAACAGGCAGACAGAAATTGGAATAGAGTTTATACTCTAATTTTGAATCTCAAACTGTCTGTGACTGTCTGACTTCCAGAATGTTCCAGTCATATCCTATGGCTCAGCTGTTCTGAATTCCATCATCTACTACTGGAACTTATGAGGTTACAGTTTGCCACCTGAGGGAAGTCTTGTACATAGCACACACCTGATATACCAGCAATCTTTCAACACCAAATTCTTTTCATAGTTCGCCCTCTCTTTGGCCATTTTCAGAGTCTTTCAAATATTTAAGTACTTTGTTTTCCCCAATTTTAATGATCTTCTACAGGAATAATCACCTAGTGTCTTCGTGTCCCATTAACAGATAATTTCTACCAACTTTTACAAAAGTATTTAATGGTATTGCTGACATAAATTCTAAAATAAGGTCCTATATTTTAAGATTAACAAAATTATTATTACCTTAATACCACTGTTACCAAAAAGAGTTAGTCATCTTAAATATGTAAGGATATTAACAACTAGTGTAAACTGTTTACCAGCATAAAATTTATGAACACTATTTGTAGTATCTTACATAACCTATTTTGCAGGAAAATTATATTTTTGTAAAGGCAAAAAAAATGGGTAGGGTTTGAACAACACCTAAAATTCTACTATTAATTTTACACCACTGACAGCTAGATTTTGCAACTAATATTTCAGACAGATAGACTTTCTTCATAAAAAGCAATCACCAATGAGAAGGTTACATAGTTCACTCGTGTCCAGGAACTTAATCTGTTTAGTATCCTTAGACTCACTTATTCAATTATTCTTAGTCATGAGTCGCAATGGGATGACTTCCCACCAGTCTCCAGATGCCATGATTATATTTATCTTCTTTACATCTAATTACATAGCATACTATTTTACTTTCCTACTGTTAATTCAAAAAATTTCAAGCTGTGGCATACTGAATGCCTTGGAGAATAAAGAGATGTTAATAGTCCTAAAGATGTATTTCCAGCATTTACCCAAATTAGCATGCTTTTGTGATGATATGATATTTGACATAGCCCACTATTGCTAAGAAATAAATAGTATTAGTCAATTGTACTTCAATCATATGAGTAAATTAATGGTATTTTTGGTATTTGTAGTCATGCCTCTTACAAAGGTGTAGAGTAAGTGCTACTAAAACATAAACAAATAGTTGATACATTTTTGTCACAACCCTAAATAGATACAAACTTTTTTCAATTATTGTGGTTGAGACTCAAAATGAGATAGAATAAAGGAATTACCTAATATGTTTGAGGCCACAATTTCTTTAGTTCAAATGAAAATCAGTAAACTACTGCTGCTTTCCTTTCAAACATTTTAATTTTGATGATCTTAATTCATATAACAGTATGTTGTTTATAAAACAAGCCCACAATTTGAAATATATGAAATATCATGGTTTAATAAGTCATTTGATCTCAATACTTTATATATTTGAATTCTTTTTTAAAATTAAATCCATTGTGAGTTACATATCTTAAGTCTAGGTTTATAACATCTACAATAATTTTTTTTTTTTTTTTTATTTTTTAGAAGAAGTCTCGCTCTGTCACCCAGGCTGGAGTGCAGTGGCGCAATCTCTGCTTACTGCAAGCTCCCCCTCACAGGATCACGCCATTCTCCTGCCTCAGCCTCCTGAGTAGCTGGGTCTACAGGCGCCTGCCACCACTTCTGGCTAATTATTTTGTATTTTTTTTTCAGTAGAGAAGAGGTTTCACCATGTTAACCAGGATGGTCTCCATCTCCTGAACTCGTGATCCACCTGCCTCGGCCTCCCAAAATGCTGGGATTACAGGCGTGAGTCACAGTGCCCGGCCTACAATAATGATTTTTACTGAATTAATTAAAACGCGTATGTACTGTTATATTACATAACTAAATAGCAATAGATTAATCAGTAATCAAACACTTTTGCCTATGTGCACACTGTAAGTGGAATTACATATAGTGACATA
>NW_012106319.1:432663-435158 GCF_000951045.1 Mandrillus leucophaeus | reverse complement strand
CCACTATTGCTAAGAAATAAATAGTATTAGTCAATTGTACTTCAATCATATGAGTAAATTAATGGTATTTTTGGTATTTGTAGTCATGCCTCTTACAAAGGTGTAGAGTAAGTGCTACTAAAACATAAACAAATAGTTGATACATTTTTGTCACAACCCTAAATAGATACAAACTTTTTTCAATTATTGTGGTTGAGACTCAAAATGAGATAGAATAAAGGAATTACCTAATATGTTTGAGGCCACAATTTCTTTAGTTCAAATGAAAATCAGTAAACTACTGCTGCTTTCCTTTCAAACATTTTAATTTTGATGATCTTAATTCATATAACAGTATGTTGTTTATAAAACAAGCCCACAATTTGAAATATATGAAATATCATGGTTTAATAAGTCATTTGATCTCAATACTTTATATATTTGAATTCTTTTTTAAAATTAAATCCATTGTGAGTTACATATCTTAAGTCTAGGTTTATAACATCTACAATAATTTTTTTTTTTTTTTTTATTTTTTAGAAGAAGTCTCGCTCTGTCACCCAGGCTGGAGTGCAGTGGCGCAATCTCTGCTTACTGCAAGCTCCCCCTCACAGGATCACGCCATTCTCCTGCCTCAGCCTCCTGAGTAGCTGGGTCTACAGGCGCCTGCCACCACTTCTGGCTAATTATTTTGTATTTTTTTTTCAGTAGAGAAAAGGTTTCACCATGTTAACCAGGATGGTCTCCATCTCCTGAACTCGTGATCCACCTGCCTCGGCCTCCCAAAATGCTGGGATTACAGGCGTGAGTCACAGTGCCCGGCCTACAATAATGATTTTTACTGAATTAATTAAAACGCATATGTACTGTTATATTACATAACTAAATAGCAATAGATTAATCAGTAATCAAACACTTTTGCCTATGTGCACACTGTAAGTGGAATTACATATAGTGACATAACTATTTAGAATATGTTGATAACTTATAATGATATAACAGTAGCTCAGTTAGCTAATCTTCACAAATTGAGTGTATAACACTATATATACATTTAAAGAGAATAAGGTTTGCTAATGCATTCAAGTCTACTCATTTCAGCACTGCTCTGATATTTTCTTTTTAATTTTTATTTAACATATTAGGTAAATAACCTAGCAGTTCTAATACTGTTGAAAGCTTCATATAGACTTCTCAAGGTACCCCTTATTTCCTATCGCTCCTAGACTCAATCACTTTCAAACTATTCAGCTATTTTAAGTAGCTTTTTCCCCCCATATTCATATATTTTGTTCTCTTGACTCAGTTTTATATTTAACATTTATTATTATTATGGCAGTAAATATTTTAGTTCAAATAGGATAAGCCCACTGTTTTTCATTTTTATTAATTTGTAGAGCAGAAGAGAACTGATTAAAATCTCTATCTCAGTGTGTTGTTGTCGGGGGCGCAGGTGGAGGTGCTGAGAGCATTCATTTTTTTTCCCAGTATAAGGCAAATAGTTAGTTATTCTATCAGATTCAGTGCAGATAATGGAAATCCATTCATACATACAAAGAGATTTACAGAAATTAGGTACTTCATATCGTGTTTGAAGATCTGGAGAAAAAGAGGGCAGCTTCACATTTTAGATGGTTTAGTACAAAGAGCATGATAATAACTGCAATATATATCAAGAACTCCTTGCTGTTGTCACAACAAATATGCACATCTATGGTGATGGTGATTAGACACTCTGCCCCCAGATCAGAAGCCTACAACATATTCTCAATAATTATATTTTATCACTAATATTGGCCATATAGCATCAACACCAGAAAGATAATTTCCACTTTCCAAATTTTAGTAATTCTTGAAGTCATATTTTATTTCAGAACCTTATCTACGAGGAAACCTGAGGAATGTGATTTTTGATTGTATAAGAGAACAGATACACACTATTTTACACAGGTAAAATTATACAGATAAATTTTGCTTAAGAAAACGCAAGGTATTATTTATTGATCGTTTCTCTTGAGCAATTTAGAACATTCAGAAACATCCTCAAAGTTTTTGACGACAAAGCTTTAGTCTTGTGTAGGGTAAGATAGTTTTTTTTTTTTTTTTTTTAACCAATCTTTCAAGGTCACTTCATTCTTATTTTCATAATGACCCATTAACAGTGTTTTCTCAGAGCCTTCTGTTTTTCCAGAACACCAAAGTCTACTCGTTTGCTCAGCAGAGAAGCTTTTCCTCACTCAATTGTACAAGATTTAAGTGTGACTATAAAGGTCAACTTTCAGGCTCTTTCAAAAATCTCTCCTTTTCCACTACTACACTCTCCTTATTTCCATTTTTCTATGGTGCATTATTCCTCCAATTGCTGAAACATTACCCAGTTCCACGGTATAAACACACACACCAGTTTTACCTTTATCATCTTAGTGATACTGTTTTCTCCCCCATTCACGTTTTTGATCTTTATGTACTATAATTTGGAAAAGCAGGCAGGGCGCAGTGGCTTACGCCTGTAATCC
>NW_012106319.1:426487-431478 GCF_000951045.1 Mandrillus leucophaeus | reverse complement strand
TGCATTTTTTCATATTTTCTCTCACCACTTGCTAATTACATTTTATATTAGTAGAACAAATATCATCCCAAATAGTCAAAATGGCATTTGAGTTGATTGATGAAGTCCGTATATTATTTTTCTTTTGATTGAGCTTCCTCTGAATTACATAACTTTCTTCTTTCTGGGATTTTAGCACTCTAGGTATTGTTTAGAGTTGTGTATTCATTTTGTAAATAATGCATAATATGAGTTTTAAAATTCTGAAAGATAATTCCAGAAGAAAATAGTTTGTTATGGTTTTCCCATGGTCTTTCTGACATAATTTATTCATCACTTTTTAACTGGCTTATTTAATTAATTCCAAATTTTATCATATATACTCCGATTTTCCATTTAAGAATTATTAGTTTGTTTAAGCATTCCGTTTTCTCTGCAGCCTTGCCAGCATCTGTTGTTTTCTGACTTTTTAGTAATAGCCATTCTGATTGGTATGAGATTTCTCTTTGTGATGGCCATGGCAGGCCATCTGGAATAGCTGCTGGGGGAACGCCACCTGCAGTGGAGGGAGGCGTGACCAGTGCTGCTTACTCCACGGAGCTAGTGGGGATCAGGAACAGGCAGGAACCGTGCCTCCTACCGAGTTTGTGGGCAGGAACTCCTGGGCACAGCTGCAGCCACCCAGTCATGGCTCTGGACCTGGGCATTCCTGCACTTTCTGGTGCCCAGGAAGGCCTCTACCCCTGCAGGCTCAAAAGTGTCTGCTACCACTCCCTGGTTTCTCCCCACCCCCAGCACCTGTTCCAGGGTGGATCAAAACTGTGGCTGACCCCGGGTACTGTAGTGACCTGGCTGGGTATGTGCACCCTTGGGTGGCACTAAAACACCAACCCCCTGCTGTCTTGGCCCCCTCTGGACTTTGGGTGCAAACAAGCATAGGAGAGAGGTCAGGAAGGTGTTGAGGGAAGCTCTGTGTGGGCCTGCAGGTGCCTCTCAGCACAAACAGCCTGGGCTGTGGATGGCATGTTGATGTCAGGAGGCAGACAGGTTCCTGGGCAGAAAGGGGCAGGTCATTGGTGAAACTTCACCTTCAAGCCGGGGACAGCCTGAAGTCTGGGGGCCTCGCTGCCAATTCTTGATGGAGTCTGTGGCCTGAAGTGAAGACTTATGGTACTTTTTCCAGGACCACCCATACCAGCCCATGAACCAACCAACATACACTTCCTCCCTTCTGAGCCCATAAAAACCCCAGACTCAGCCAAACACAGATGTTAGGACAACAGCTGTGGGAAGGAGCTTCCCACTGCGAGTCTCATCTCCAGTGAGAGCTGGACACTCCTCAGGACAACCTGCCTGTGGAAAGGAGCTACCCACTTTGGGGCTCCTAAGAGCTGTTCTGCTGCTCAATGAAGCTCCTCTTTGCCTTGGTCATTCTCCAGTTATTCACATACCTCATTCTTCCCGGGCATGTGACAAGAATATGGGAACTGCTGAATGGCAGGACTAAAATTGCTGTAACAAACAGGGCAAAAACACAGTCCACCAAACACACGCCATGTTGCAGGCAATGGGAAGGAGAGAAGAGCTGTGACCCTTCACAGAACCCAGACCTAGGGGCTCCCAGAGCCAGGGCTTTGATACCCTCTTTTGGGCTCTGTGGTTCCCTGTGTCTCCAAGCTTACAGGTGCCGCTGCATTCCCCTTGTCCAGACATGGAAGTCCACAGCAGAAGCCATGTGCAGTGCATCTGGTCCAGCCACAGCCTCACATGAAGATAGCACCTGTGTTAGTGCCTGGACCCGTCTGTCTGACCACAGCAGCCATCATGCCTGGCTGTGCACAGTGGCAGGACCCTATGCTTACTCACTCACATACCCCTTTCCACTCCACACTTGGCTTGTTCTTGGCAGGTGTGGGATCTAGGCCAGTAGTATGAGCAGAGTGCAACCTGCCGGGATGAGTGGGAGGGATGAGCCCAGCTGGGGCAAGCAATACTCAGGCAGAAGGCACTGCTGGACACAGAGGTTTCTTGCTGGTGAATTGACAATCCCAAGAATCCTGTGACAATTGTGGTTTTGATTTGCATTTCTCTGATGATTAGTGATGATGGGCACTGTTTCATATGTTTCTTGGCCACTTGTATGTCTCCTTTTAAGAAGTATCTGTTCTTGTCTTTTGTTCATTTTTAATGTTTTTTCTTTTGTTATTTGTTTAAGTTCATTTTAGATTCTGAATATTAGACCTTTGTTGAATACACAGTTTGTGAATATTTTCTCCCATTCTGTAGATTGCCTGTTTACTCTGTTGATGTTTGATTGTGCTGTGCATAATCTATTCAGTTTAATTAGATCCCACTTGACAATTTTGTTTTTGTTGCAATTGCTTTTGGGGACCTGAGCATAAATTCATTCCCAAGAGTGATGTCAAAAGGGGTATTTCCCAGGTTTTCTTTTAGGATTTTTATAATTTGAGGTCTTACATTTAAATATTTAATCCACCTTGAATAAATTTTTGTACATGGCGAAGGTGTGTAATTTTGTTCTTCTGCATATGGCTAGCCACTTATGACAGCACTATTTATTAAATAGGGAGTCCTTTCTACATTGCTAATTTTTCTCAGCCCTGTTGAAGATCAGCTGGATGTAGATACGTGGTTTTATTTTTATTTTTCTATTATGCTCTAGTTTTCAGTTCTGTTCTATTGATGTATGTGTCTGTTTTTGTATCAGTACCCTGCTGCTTTGGTTACTGTAGCCTTATAATATAGTTAGAAGTTGGATAGTGTGATGCCTTTAGCCGTGTTCCTTTGCTTAGGATTGCTTTGACTATTCAGGCTCTTTTCTGGTTCCATATGAATCTTAAGAGTAGTTTTTTCCTTATTCTGTTAAGAATGATGTTGGTATACTTGCTAGGAACAGTATTAAATCCATAAATTGTTCTGGGCAGAATGGTCATTTTCATGATATATATTCGTTATGTAAATTATTTCAGGCACCATGGAAAGCAGTTTAGAGACTTCTCAAAGAACCTAAAACAGAGCTACTCTTTGACCCAGCAATCTCATTACCTGGTGTATACCCAAAGGAAAATATATAATTATAACAAAAAGACACACGTACTTGTATGCTCATCACCATACTATTCACAATAGCAAAGACATGAAATCAACGTAAGTACCCATTAATGGTGTATTGATTATAGAAAATGTGATATATATACATCATGGAATACTATACAGCCGTTAAAAATGAAATAATGTTCTCTGCAAGAAAATGATGGAGTTGGAGGCCATATTCCTAAGATAATTAATGCAGAAATTGAAAACTAAATATCACATGCTCTGTTGTATAAGTGGGAGCTAGACATTGAGCACACATGGACATAAACCTGGGAACAATAGACACTGAGGAGTACTAGAGTGGGGAAGGAGACAGGTGGGGGATGAGCGGAAAAACTACCTATTGCATACTTTGCTCACTACCTTGGCCCAATACACTCATGCAAACATCCTACACATGTTCCCTCTCTATCTAAAGCAAAATCTATATATATATGTGTGTGTGTATATATATTTGTGTGTGTGTATATATATGTGTGTATATATGTATACATATATACACATATGCACACATATACATGTACATATATATACATATATATACACATATATACACACACACACAGACATACATATGTTAAATTGTTTGATTTACCTATTCCATAATATATATCAAAACATCATATTGGCTGGGCATAGTGGCTCATGCCTGTAATCCCAGCACTTTGGGAGGCTGAGGCTGGTGGATCACCTGAGGTCAGGAGTTCGAGACTAGCCTGGCTAACCTGGTGAAAATCTGTCTCCATTAAAAATACAAAAAAATTAGCTAGGCATGGTGGCAGGCGCCTGTAATCCCAGCTACTAGGGAGACTGAGGCAGGATAATCACTTGAATCTGGGAGGTGAAGGTTGCAGTGAACCGAGATTGCGCCATTGCACTCCAGCCTGGGTGATGGAGTGAGACTCTGTCTCAAAATGAAACAAAACAAAACCAAAAAAAACCCCATCATATTGAACACTATAAATATGTAAAATTTCCTAAACTGCTAGAGTAGAATGAAAAAATTTAAATATGTTTATTTTATTCACTAATGTTAGAAAGAGGCCAGGCCGGTCGTATAAGTATCCTTGAAGTAGTGAAACCAATTACAGTGTTTAAATCAGTATTTTTTTCAAATCTGTCTTTAACAATTTCATCTAGTAGAAATGTGGAATTTTGTATTTCATTTAAAATTCAGTTTGCCATTTACACTTTCCTACAACTTTAATCATAGGGTGTAACTCTTAAAGAATTTTGGATTAAGAGTCTCAAAGTCATCCTCAAATCATTTTATTGCCTATTGTTTTCCTTTTACTTAATTGGATTCTCTTGAGTTTAATTAGGTTTAAAGCATAGTGATTATAAAAAGACTACGCTTGTTTAATGCACACATTCTCCCAAGTGGTCTTTTCAAATTTCCCAACTTTTTTTAGGGGATATTCAATCACTTACTAATTACTGAATGGAAATAGCTCACAGCACATTCCCTGCTGATGTCTGGTTAACACTATCATCCTATTATAGAAAAAAGCCCAGCATACTTAAGCTAAGAAGTTAGTAAAGCTTACAAGATAATTATTATACAATATTTTTAAAGAAATGTGGTAATATCCCACTCATCTTGCACTTATGTTCTTGTCCAAGAGTAAAGTCAGCTCAACTGCTAGCATACTTCCAGAAAATCAACTACAAACAAATAAATCAAAATAATCCAAATGACCTATAAAATTATAGTCTTTGTTTTTTTTTTTTATAGAGAGTCTACATCCCGTTGAGACTTTTTTTTACATATTTAAAATGTGTATAAACAAATACATGAAATAACCGTTGGCAGACAATGCATATCAGGCAGCACAGAACAGTGATCCCTGAGACAGTGGCAACAACCCTGGTGAGGTCTATGATTGCTCAAACCC
>NW_012106319.1:420341-422088 GCF_000951045.1 Mandrillus leucophaeus | reverse complement strand
TAGGCTAATATCTGTGCAATAGAAACTCTGAAAGATGCAGATGGGAGGAAAAATATGTAAAACTTAATAGTCAAATTAAAAAAAATGATAAAAACTATAAACCCACATGTGCAAAATGCTCAGTCAATTCCAATAAAAATATGAGACGATTTCAACAGGTACATTTTAATGAAATGACTTAAATCTAGTGTTAACAGGACAATATTATAAACAGGCAGAATAAAAAAAGATACATTAGATACAGAAGGAAGGCATAGGGATTAAAGCTGATTTCTATCGTAGAAAATATCAGAAGACAACAGAAGTTCATCTTAAAATACTGAAGGACAAAGAGTTGTCAACTTAGAATCCTAGTGAGAATATAATTCAAAAACAAAAGCAAAATAGAGAATTAATCATCAGCAGACCTTCCCTAAAACAAATATTAAAGGAAGTCCTGAAGGCAGAAGGAAAATATTGTATGGAAATCTTAACCTGGACACACAAGAATAAGAACACTGGAAATGGTAAATATGTATATAAGTATAAAATATATTTGATCCTATTATTTGCGTCTTTTTAAATGATAAATACTCAACAGAAATAACTGTTACCTTGGAATTCTGCCAGGTACATAATCATTCCAATACTAATATAAAATAAACAAATCTTTAGGGAGAGAGAAAGACAATTTATCAACATAATGTCTCATTGATAGAGTACTGAAAAATTTACTACAATAAAGAATAAAATTAATCTCAGAACACCAAAATTATGTTTAACATATACATCTGAACAGAAAAGATGAGAATTTGATATACTGAAGTAATAATTTATTATAAGATGATGAGTAATACTAATTTGAAGACAAATTATGCACTGAATCAGATATAGTACTCAATGCTATTCAGTACAATCATGGGCATTTTGTTCATTAATTTGTTTCAAAACTATTAATAATGATTATATAGTAGTGAATAAAACAAAACTAAATGTTTCTCCTTCATGCTTCTTTTTGCCAGAGAAGATAAAATAAATTCCAAAAAACTCATATAAAGATAAGAAATAATTTGGTAATAAGTGCTAAGGAGAAAAATAGAGCTGGGTAATGACTGTGCGAAATGACAGACATAGGATGGTCTAGGGTGACATCTGTGGGGAGGCAGCATTTGGATGGAGAAGTGAAGGAAGAGATAGGAAAAGCTTTGCAGAAATAGGATGAACATTTCAAACAAAAGGAATATTAGGTACATAATCTGATGCATCCTAAAACATGACTGGTTTGACAAATTTGAGAAATAGCAAAAAAAAAAAAGAAAAAAAAAGAAAAAAAAAAGAAAGAAAAGAAAAGTGGGATGTGGAGAGAAAGGAGTGAGTGAAGGGGTATAGTCAGGAATGTAGATGTGTGTGTTTTAGGGGATGGAGGAGGAAAGAGGGGAATATCACATGGCCTATTGACCATTATAATGACTTTAGGTTTTACTTTGAATAAAATAGGTAGCATTTCAGCACTTTTTTCAGAATTATGACAATCTTGTTTATGTGCATAGTCACTTTGTATTTGGCCAGGAAGGATATCTGATTTCCTACATATAATACTCCGGGGATGGCCACTGGCTCTAGGAATGCAGTTCAGTTCAGGTTGTATCCGAGGCTATGGTGAGCAGTCTCTGCCAAAACTTCCACCTGGTACAGAGAGATCAGAGTTTGGGATGTAAATGGTAAGTCCCCTGATCCTCCTTTCCATCTACACCAAGGTTTCCTCCCA
>NW_012106319.1:415836-420291 GCF_000951045.1 Mandrillus leucophaeus | reverse complement strand
AGCTACTCGGGAGGCTGAGGCAGGAGAATGGCGTGAACCCGCGAGGCGGAGCTGGCAGTGAGCTGAGATCCGGCCACTGCACTCCAGCCTGGGCGACAGAGCAAGACTCCGTCTCAAAAAAACAAAAAAAACAAAAAAACAAAACAAAAAAAAGAGACGATTTCAACAGGTACATTTTAATGAAATGACTTAAATCTAGTGTTAACAAGAAAATATTATAAACAGGCAGAATAAAAAAAGATACATTAGATACAGAAGGAAGGCATAAGGATTAAAGCTGATTTCTATTGTAGAAAATATCAGAAGACAACAGAAGTTCATCTTAAAATACTGAAGGACAAAGAGTTGTCAACTTAGAATCCTAGTTAGAATATAATTTAAAAACAAAAGCAAAATAGAGAATTAATCATCAGCAGACCTTCCCTAAAACAAATATTAAGGGAAGTCCTGAAGGCAGAAGGAAAATATTATATGGAAATCTTAACCTGGACACACAAGAATAAGAGCACTGGAAATGGTAAATATATACATAAGTATAAAATATATTTGATCCTATTATTTGCATCTTTTAAAATGATAAATGCCCAACAGAAATAACTGTTACCTTGGAATTCTGCCAGGTACATAGTCATTCCAATACTAATATCAAATAAACAAATCTTTAGGGAAAGAAAAAGACAATTTATCAACATAATGTCTCATTGATAGAGTACTGAAAAATTTACTACAATAAAGAATAAAATTAATCTCAGAACACCAAAATTATGTTTAACATATACATCTGAACAGAAAAGATGAGAATTTGATATACTGAAGTAATAATTTATTATAAGATGATGAGTAATACTAATTTGAAGACAAATTATACACTGAATCAGAAATAGTACTCAATGCTATTCAGTACAATCATGGGCATTTTGTTCATTAATTTGTTTCAAAAGTATTAATAATGATTATATAGTAGTGAATAAAACAAAACTAGATGTTTCTCCTTCGTGCTTCTTTTAGCCAGAGAAGATAAAATAAATTCCAATAAACTCATATAAAGATAAGAAATAATTTGGTAATAAGTGCTAAGGAGAAAAATAGAGCTGGGTAATGACTGTGCGAAATGACAGACATAGGATGGTCTAGGGTGACATCTGTGGGGAGGCAGCATTTGGATGGAGAAGTGAAGGAAGAGATAGGAAAAGCTTTGCAGAAATAGGATGAACATTTCAAACAAAAGGAATATTAGGTACATAATCTGATGCATCCTAAAACATGACTGGTTTGACAAATTTGAGAAATAGCAAAAAAAAAAAAGAAAAAAAAAGAAAAAAAAAAGAAAGAAAAGAAAAGTGGGATGTGGAGAGAAAGGAGTGAGTGAAGGGGTATAGTCAGGAATGTAGATGTGTGTGTTTTAGGGGATGGAGGAGGAAAGAGGGGAATATCACATGGCCTATTGACCATTATAATGACTTTAGGTTTTACTTTGAATAAAATAGGTAGCATTTCAGCACTTTTTTCAGAATTATGACAATCTTGTTTATGTGCAGAGTCACTTTGTATTTGGCCAGGAAGGATATCTGATTTCCTATATATAATACTCCGGGGATGGCCACTGGCTCTAGGAATGCAGTTCAGTTCAGGTTGTATCCGAGGCTATGGTGAGCAGTCTCTGCCAAAACTTCCACCTGGTACAGAGAGATCAGAGTTTGGGATGTAAATGGCAAGTCCCCTGATCCTCCTTTCCATCTACACCAAGGTTTCCTCCCAGGACTTCTCATTAACTAACTCTAATTCCAAGACAGAGGATAAGGATGCCTAAATGATGAATCCTGTAGAAATAATCTTTACAAGGCACTGAATGGAGCAGACGACAGATGGTGGATCTGGAAGAGCAAGTGGAAATTATCTGGCACAACTACAGTTGACTATATGCTCCATGACAGCAGACATATCTACCATATTCATTATATTCCCAGTTCCAAAGACAATGCGCAATCAATAGCTCATGCCAAACATTTCTGTGTTCTGTGCCTTAACCATCCTCTTCTCATCCACCTGTCCAAATTCCTTTTTTATACCTGGAGATGCAGTATAAATACCACCTCTGTTTGAGGTTTTTCTGTATTTTCTTCTCCTTTTCCATTCTTCCTCACATCACCCATGACCTCTCTATGTGGACATGGGGTGAATTTTTGTTCTATTCTTACATGCAGCCTCATCATTACTTTCACTGTATATGCACCCCTTGATACACTATGGGACAGTTCTTAGAGGGAATTTAATTTACAGCCCATTTTGAACTCCTTTAGCAAAACAAGAAAACTTTTTTTTAATCTTTGTATTACGGGGACCTGGCATAGTTTCTTAGGTAGAGTAGAAGCTAGATTGATATCTAGTGAATTGTGTGTATTAATGAATGAATAAATGAGTTACTGGATCTAGAAAAAAATTGATATAATTAAAAATATCTAAGGACCTCCCGACTCCGTATCCTTCTTCTGATTCTACGTATAATATGCTTGCTATTTGCTTCTGGGGATTTTGTAATCTAGCATATTCTCTAGAGAATCCAGTTTGATACTCTACCTGCAGAACCATACCAAATTAAAGTCGACCTCCTTATTTGACATTCCTGCCCCTTTGCCCTGGTCCATCTAATGTGATCATGAAGTTGCTATGAGTGGGTGTGGTATGATTGATTGGGTTCATTCTACTTAGCAAGTATCCACCCGCATACACATGCCACCACCTGAGGAAAAGCCAAGTGACTAAAGTAGGCACAAACATTTTATTCTACCAAAAATCATCATCTATAATGGACAAAAGTGGAACTGAAATTATGTGTGAAGACAAAACAATGTAAATATATTGACAAGCACTAATTCCCACAAAATGATATAAATGATAGGTTTACATTATTAAAAAATGGTTATATTTTAGAATAATGTTACTACTAAGGTCATTGCATGTTATAAATGTTATTAGCATTATTTACTCCCAGGTATCCAACTGATCTACTTTGAAAACAAAATCTCTATAGTGAAAGAAATCAAATGTTCAGTAGGTCACCAGGATTTTCATTACCTTAATGCCTGGATATGTCAATATCTGTAGTTCTTTAGAGCTAAGACTGCTTAGAATCTAAGATAAAGGAGGTGCTACCCTTGAAAGTCACTTTAAAAACTATGTAAACTCTAACAGAAGAATCATGTAATAACAAAAGCCTTTTTTATCCTTTGCTGAAAATTGTTATTTTTACTGTAATAAAAATTAAATATTCCATGAAAATTGAAAATAATTATTCCATTGGAAAATTTTCAGTATCATGTCTATAGTACAAATTAAGTATTTTTATTTTGTTATTGAGTCTTAAGGTAGATTTGGCTCTGACCAGACAGCCACACGTCAACTCTGAATCTTGTTATTCTGCCTATATTGAATGTTTTTTTAATGTGTAAATATGGGAGAGAATAAAAGTTAACACCTACTGCACAGAGTCAGCATTTACATTCAATTTAATAATGTTTTGATTTCAACTAATACAATAATTGACCAATAGTAGGTACCTAATAAGTGTGTATTTCCTTTCAAAGTAACACATTTATTGAAATGTACTTGAATTATATTTCCCTAGATTAGTATTTTACCTCTGAAATTTTTATAAATCTTTCTAAGTCTGATATTTACATTGTAATATCATAGCTTTCCTCTTCTCCATTTTCAAATAGAGGTCAAATAGTAATGACTTTTTTATTTAAGTAAATAATCTAAGTTTATAATCAAAACATAGCATATTGATTAAAAAATTGCTTCTGAAATTATTTTTATTGAGTAACAGTGACTGGTCACAGAATATTTTAAGGTAACCCTCCTTCATTTTTTTGGTTATTATTCTGTGATTAATTTTTTAAAAAATCACCCATGCACAATAAGTATTTAAACACTACAGAAGCAGATCTCCAAAGTAAGTTATTTTAAATATTACTATCATTATGTAAATCATATATTTTTATGATTGCTATAAACCTCCTAATAATACTAATTTCATCTGGAAAACCTAGGTATATAGTTCTGTTTCCCACATTACATCATTGCCCTTGGATGTTGAATTACTTCAACTCTAAAAGTTATGCAAATTGGGGGCTATCATTCTCATTATAAACCTAGAGAAAAAATTAAAGACATAAAAAAATAAATAAATAAATTAGAAATGTAAATAAAATTTTTATTATTAGAAATAAATTCTAAATGGGCCGAGCATTCTCCTGTGTGTTTAGTCCTAACCGCCCTTTGAAGTGGTTAAGCTTATTATCCCCACTTTACGCATGAACTGTGACAGAGAGAAGCTACATACTTTTCTTAAAGTCACATCAGATTTTCCTATTAGAGTAAGACTGCAGACTCAGAGTATGTAGCTCCAGATTTTATTATTTTAACTTATATCCTTTTAACATAAGTTAGCAT
>NW_012106319.1:404199-415786 GCF_000951045.1 Mandrillus leucophaeus | reverse complement strand
AGCAGATCTCCAAAGTAAGTTATTTTAAATATTACTATCATTATGTAAATCATATATTTTTATGATTGCTATAAACCTCCTAATAATACTAATTTCATCTGGAAAACCTAGGTATATAGTTCCCTTTCCCACATTACATCATTGCCCTTGGATGTTGAATTACTTCAACTCTAAAAGTTATGCAAATTGGGGGCTATCATTCTCATTATAAACCTAGAGAAAAAATTAAAGACATAAAAAAATAAATAAATAAATTAGAAATGTAAATAAAATTTTTATTATTAGAAATAAATTCTAAATGGGCCGAGCATTCTCCTGTGTGTTTAGTCCTAACCGCCCTTTGAAGTGGTTAAGCTTATTATCCCCACTTTACGCATGAACTGTGACAGAGAGAAGCTACACACTTTTCTTAAAGTCACATCAGATTTTCCTATTAGAGTAAGACTGCAGACTCAGAGTATGTAGCTCCAGATTTTATTATTTTAACTTATATCCTTTTAACATAATTTAGCGTTTGCCATGCTTCACCCCACAGACACTTATACTATATTTTCTTTTACTTTCACTACTATTGTTTACTAGGTGAATTCAGGTTGTTCATTTGTTTGACTGAAGGACTTATAGATTTAATGCATGAGATGTAGTTGCATTGGTAATGTGAAATCAGATGCCTTCCTGATGATGGCAATAGAACAGCCAAATCCCCAGTGAAGTGAATAGTGGACAATGAATTTGAGAGCAGTATGCGTACTGTCCAGAACACTTAGCAGAAGACTGCAGAGGAAATGTCTACACACATTGGAGTAGTGTCAACATGCAGTGCTGGAGACATTCATGCCAAAACACTAGCCAGATTATCTTTAGACTTCAGGAATGCACTTCTGTGCTGCTATGCAAGATATGCCAACTGGGCAAAAAGCCCTCCTCCAAACTAAAGCAGCGATAATTAGAGCACTCTCAATTACTTCCTCTGACAAGGGAAGGAAAGGGCAGGATAGGGGAATAGGGGTCTGCTAAATTCCAGTGAGTTCCTGTTGGGCAACAGGGAACAGGGGTTTATCTTTATGCTCTGCTTACCCTCAAAAACAAACTTCGTAGTTGAGACATCACTTCACCAAACAAACTTCAGTTGGATTTACTTCACGTTCTTATGCTCTGAGTCTCTGGAAGAAGAGGTCTCGGGGGCTTGATCATGAAGTCAGCCAAAATATATGGGTCCTCAGACACAAGTCTTTTCTCACCCCACCTGTGAAATTTCATGTCAGGCTCTGGAATCTGCATTCTTCCATACCAGACAGGTGGAAGCCCAAGTGAACAGGTATTGATTCTAAAAAGGTTGGGATACAGTTATCTTAGAAAGCAAAATATGAGTGACTACTATATTGAAGTTTTTTTTTTTTTTCTTTAACTTTTACTTTAAGTTCAAGGGTACATGTGCAGGCTGTGCGAGGAACACGGTTACATAGGTAAATGTGCACCATGGCGGTTTGCTGCACAGATCAAGATCACCTCATCACCTACGTATTAAGTCTAGCATCCATTAGCTATTCTTCCTGATGCTCTCCCTCCACCCACAACACTCCCAACAGGCCCCAGTATGTATTGTCCCCCCATCAATGTGTTCATATTCAGATCCCACTTATAAGGGAGACTATGCAGGGTTTGTTTCTCTGTTCCTGTGTTAGTATTCCTCAAAGATCTAGAGACAGAAATACAATTTGACCCAGCAATCCCATTACTGGGTATATACCCAAAATAATATAAATCCTTTTATTATAAAGATTTATGTGTGTGTGTGTTCATTGCAGCACTATTCACAATATTAAAGACATGGAACCAACCCAAATGCCCATCAACAGTGGACCAGATAAAGAAAATGTGGTATATGTGGTATATGTACATCATGGAATACTATGCAGCCATAAAAAGGAGCGAGATCATGTCCTTTGCAGCAACATGGATGGGGCTAAAGTTGTTTTATGCAAAACATCTGAATCACCTTCCATTGAAAAGATTAGGTGTGCTGAAACAATGTCTAGTCTTTAGGTTTGGAAATATATCCTTATTTTTCTGATTTTATTATTTGCCTGGACTGGTAATGGTATTGGTATTGAACGAGATTGTTTCTGTTACTTACTAATTTCTTAGATATGATGGTTAGAAGGCATAGGTTTGCCCTTTACTGTTTGCTTCTGGTAGACATTGGGTACCTGGGTGACTTCCTTATTTATGTTCTATATGCCTGAGGCTATGGGAAGATGGCTTCTCAGGGGAGGCACAAGACATCACCTCTCATTTTTCTGCCTGCTGTTGTACAAATGAAATAATCTTTTAGAAAATTTGCAATAATGACCAAGTAAAATGAGAAATTCCAAACTATTTGTCATATTGTGGGTCATGACACTGGTAGAACAATTTATGATAGATTTAGGTGGTATTCTACCTTTTCATGGCATAGCTATAAAGAGAGCATGGGAAAAAACCATAAATACCATTTGATGCAGTAACAAAAAATATATTTTTTGGCATTGTATCCAAATTCAGAAAGCAGTAAGCATTTCAGATTATGGTGATGCAAAAGACTGGCAAAATACAGATGTGTGGCGTCTATTATACCTCAGTAGGTATTTGATAAGTATGCTATGCCAGGGTTTTAAAAGTGGTTTATTTCTAGGATGACTTTAGTTTTCATTTGTAGGCTTTAATTTTATTATCAAATGCATAGGGTTGAAGCTCTCATCTTATGTCACCTGGGTTACATCAATTTGAAGGGGTCCGAGAATGGGGTAGAGCTTTGCTTCCAAGTTTTGAGGTAGTGAGTTAACATAAAGAGCCCAACTAAGGGTAACAATTAAGCCTGTATTCCCCTCTTGCAATGATCCATGCAACAGATCAAAAGAGCAGCCGTCTCTACTAAAAAATACAAAAAACTAGCCAGGCGTGGTGGCGGGTGCCTGTATTCCCAGCTACTCGGGAGGCTGAGGCAGGAGAATAGCGTGAACCCGGGAGGTGGAGCTTGCAGTGAGCCAAGATCGCGCCACTGCACTCCTGCTTTTGGCTTCCTCAAGGTTTAATTTTTCTCCGCGCAGATCAGAGAGTATCAGGGAAGATGAAGGAAAGAGACTGTGACTGTCTGACTTGGTTGGATTTTGTCTGAGACAACAGAGGTCACCCAGCACATGTCTCTGTTGTTTTACAACCTTTAGGTTGATTCCATGGTCATGGCAGAGCATCCTAAGACCAGCAAGAGGCGATGTTCCCATATGTAAGTGAATGTCAATCTTTTTCTGGTGTCATGTATCCTAATTTCCCATTGACCCAAAATCATTGCACGGCAATTCGAATTTAACAGGTGGAAAAAGATTATATCTGTTAAAGGGAGAGAAAAAACATGGAAGTTTTAAATTTACCATGATGGTAAATGACCATCAATTAGGAAGACGTGAGTGGGCAGATCCAAAATTATTTGACCAGTGTTAAAGGGGAATATATCAGAAAAGAAGTTAATAAACCACCTTGACTGTAACCAGTAGGGAAGTGAGTTGATGTAGAACTAATGCCCAAAGTACCTTCCTCATAACTCCAAGTGTTAGGAAAAAGCTGAGTGTTGGGAGGGAAACTGAGGCAGGGCTTGCATAATAATGTCCTCTGGAATGTGTCTAGACTTGCTGACTCCTTGCTTCTAGCCCTCTTAGGCTCCTAGGCTCTTATTCACATTATCTCAAGTAGCAGAAGGTGTTCCTTGTAAATGCTAAACCGTCACAGCTGTAGATCATTCACCAGCCCTTTTGAACCTCCACATTCTCACCACCTGTTTCTTTATTGGATTAGCAATAAATAGTGTGGGCTCCCAGAACTCAGGGTCTTCACGGCCTCCACGATCGTGATGGCCCCCTGGTGCCCACATTTCTCTCTCAAACTGCCTTTTTCTCATTCCTTTGACTCTGCCAGACTTCGTCAACCCCATGACCTGGTGTTGGGTCTGATCACACCAACATCCAAGTGAGCATAAATTTGTTTATGCAGAAGGGTAAAATAAGTGATTCTCTCTATCTAGTAAGAGCCTTTTTTCAATCACTCATACATAGCTTTGGTTTATGAAGCAAAAGGAAATAAATTAAGTCCTAACACTTTGTTTAGCTTCCTCACCTTAAATTTCAACAGCCTTATTGGGCTCCAGCTTTTCTTAAAACAATCCAGGACATATAAAAACCATTGAATCCTAGGTATTGATTTTTAATCCTCCGTCAATAGAGGCATAAAAACAAAAGTTATCCTACTGTTTCTTAGGTTTGACTGAACATGGATGAAATCTCTTTGAAATTTTGTAAAGTCATTAAGTGAACTAAAGATTTAGAAGAATGGAATACTATGAATAACAATAGTTCTCATTTCTCATCTTTTGAAATTATTCAGAGTAAATACTGAACACTTTAGGTACTATTATTTTAGGGATAGCACCTTGTCATTTACCCTGCCTTTAGTAATGACCAAATACCAACGTATTGTAGCACATCTGATAACTAGAACAAAGTTTTTCTTTTAAGAGATGAGTTCAGGATTTCCGTATATATGTGGTGGTAATTTTCATCCATAAAGTGTGCATATTCTGTCCACAAAATTACTAAAGTTAGTAACACAAAGGACTAGAAGTGGAAGGCATTGATATTATGCATCAGTACCGTTTGCCTTTTTGCTCTCAGGCATCTAATAACATATTTCTCGACCATTTTGTACCTCAGATTGGCCATTTGGCTTAAGAAGTAAAAGATGAACATAAATCATCTGTGTTCCTTCTTGTCTGAAAATGTAATAAGCAGCACTTGAGCTGCCATGTCCTCTTCCTATCTTGTGGAAGCATTGCAGAGATGAAGCGTCTTTTATTGTGGTCACCTGAGTGACTATGGTGATCAAATCCTCTTACTTCTTTCACCCCTCTTGCACCAATTTTAATTCGATATTTAATTTACTACAAAAGTAAATTTGCTGGTTTTGCTCCCTGGGATTTTGGAGGGTTTGTTACCGTAGTATATCATATATCATAGCCCACACAACAGAAATTGGCACCTAGAAGTCAGGTATTATAAAAGCAACAACAACAACAAAAAATTGGGTAAGAAACTGCTATAAAAGGCTTGAGTAATGGTGACTAGTACAATGCAGCATTTATATATTTGGTAAAATTGTCAATAGTGATAATTAGAAAAGTAAAGAATGTACCTAATAAGCTCAGTGAACCTGTAGATTCAGGCTGGAAAGTAAGAAATTGTCAGTGTGCATTTGTTGCTGTGCTTGGCAAGGTATTGCAAGACAGAGATAAGTACTCGAAATAATTAGCTCATTTGCAGGCAGAGATAAAAAGAACTACAGATTGTACATGCCATTCAATAATTATGAAGCAAGATGAGCCAAGTACTACTTTATAAAAATCAGTAAAATATAAAATTGAATGTAGCAAGCAAATCAAAAGTATGGCCATTACACTCACTGTTATCACGACTACATTGATCACGGTGGTATTTATTCAGCACTTTCATTTGAAAAACTTGACTCACAGAGAAGTTATTAAAAGTGTGGTTGTTGCTTTGATAGACAAAAGATACACACAACTGGATCAAAAGATACAGTGTAATATGAAAGACACAAAATTTTTGGAAGTAGTTTCAGTGAATATGGTGTGGCCATTGGCTATGGAAATAGAATGAAATCAAATTATTGATAAAGTCTTATTAAGTGATATGGTTTGGCTGGGAACCCACCCAAATCTCATCTTGAATTGTAGCTCCCATAAATCGCACATGTTGTGGGAGGGACCCGGTGGGAGGTAATAGAATTATAAGGGTGGATCTTTATGTTCTCATGATAGTGAATAAATCTCCCAAGATCTGATGGTTTTACAAAGGGGAGTTCTGCTGCACACGTTCTCTTGCCTGATATCATGTAAGACGTGACTTTGCTCCTCATTTGCCTTCTGCCACGGTTGTGAGGCTTCCCCAGCCATGTAGAATTGTGAGTAAATTAAGTCTCCTTCTTTTAGAAATTACCCAGTCTCGAGTATGTCTTTATTAGCAGCATGAGAACAGACTAATGAGCAAATTCACCATGACTTTGAACAAATAGAAATTAGAAAAACATAATTTTGAAACAACATATAAAAATGAATATATAAACAACATCAAAACCATCTGTAATTGTTTAATTCTTATAATAATCCCTCGATCCCAAGCTCCTAGAAGAAGGGAGGCATGAAAAGGGAAACCACTCAGTAAATGTGCACTTCAGATGACTTAATATGGATCGAAAATGAAGAATTTTCCAGAGAGTGGAGTCAAGAATATGGAGGAAAATGAATAGCAATCTCTACCAGGTATAACTTACACTAGAAACTGCCAAGATACAGGGCCAAAGAAACATCTTTCCACTTGGATTTCAATTTCCTTTGAATCAATAACTGTAATGCATCCTAGTCCTGTTTCATTTTTTATCAGTTAATTGTGTATTTGGAGAGAGACTATAGGGTGAATATAGATATTTGTCTTTTCCATTCATGAATATCCAAGAAGAGGTATAGTAGGACACAATATAGAGGCTGCTCTTTATTTTCCATGATCTGGAAACTATGCGCATCATCCAGAGATGACTTTGAGCCTGATGATTTGGGAGGTTGGGAAGATCACTTGTGGGAAGACATTGAGTCTCCTTTTTTATAGGATAAAGAGTGAACCAAATATTTTGTGCATAGAAATGTAGACAATGATAAACATTGCCCAGGAATATTGTCCAAATATCTTCAGTTTCTTCTTTTAGGCAGGCAGTGGTATTGCATTTTCCTGCCTCCCTACCCTTGAGTTTTAGAACAATCATGTAATTTGATTTTTAAAGTAAGAATGAAAGTTGTCTTAGCTGTTTGGGCTGCTACAACAAAAGGCCATACACTGAGTAGCTAATAAACTAGATAAATGTATTTCTTACAGTCCTGGAGACTGGAAAATCCAAGATTGAGGTGCCAGGAAGATGGTATCTTCTCACTGTATCCTCACATGGTGAAAGAAATGAACAAATTTTTTCTGGGCCTATTTTACAAGAGTACTAATTCCACCCATAAGAACCTCGTCCTCATGAGCGAATTGCCTTACCCAAACATTAGCTCATAATATCATGATCTTGTGGCTAGAATCCTACCACATCAATTTTTTTTAGGGGAAGCAACAGTTCAAATAATAGCAGAAGGGATATCTTTTATTATGCTTAGTCTTATGAGCCACTGGTTGACTTACTGTTGCTGGTTCTATCCTGACAGTGATCATGAACTATGATCAAGGAAGTACTGATTGAGAGGTTGGATCAATCAATCAACCAGGACACTGACTCTCTTCCATGAGCATGATAGAAAAAAATAACTACGCTGTACAATGAGATGTGGATGTGGTCATTTCTACAGAATAACCTTGCCCACAATTTGTTATTTGACAGAGCTATACATTAGAACAACATTTAGCAAATGTCAAATTCTCCAAGCTTAATTACGTGAACTCTAAATTAAAGAAAAGAATGTCTGCCCCTGTCTCTATGAGACGATGCCTGTGAAACCTTGTTCTAATTTTAATACTATGAAAATAATACCATGGCTATAGAATGGTTCATTCAGGAGAGTAAAAATAGGCAAGAAATGAAGTTTTACAAATCATCATTTAAAATTTAAAGAATTCAAAACTGCAGCCACATTCTTGCAATAAAATTTTTCTAAATTTCATAATCTGGTTGTATAAGAGTGCTGTCATGAATTCCCCAAATCTGAGTAATTTGAAAACCAGTTACTTCATCTCTTAATTTGAAAGATTTCTAAAGTGGGAAAAAATACAGTGTTGCAAAATAATTACACATATGAATATCTAGCTATTTTAAGTAAAAGATATAAATTATTAATTGCAATTATAAAAACATTTAAGTATGAGTAGAATATATTTGGATGGAGAAGTCTTTGCAGAAATATATTCTAATTACCATATGATTTTAAACCAGGTTTACCATCTAATAAATATTTATGTGAATATTATGATATTCAAAGTTGTTGCCATCATTAATCACATGATCCTGGCTAACACGTTTAATATTATTCTTTATACAACTGGCACATTCCTCATTCTGAAGAAATTATTTTGAATCTGTGCAGAGAGGCATTTTTTCTAGTTTGATTTATTATTGGCTCAAATGCATTCCTTAGGCATTATTTGTACCATTTTGAAAGCAACAAAAGAGTGTATCTCCCTTTCTTGTATTCTAAATTTTAGATATGCAATTCTAATGTACAGATCTCAAATTTTCAATAATTTTCTGAATAAATTTAAAATATATGTGTACATACTAAATTATATGCATATGGTGAAGAAGCAGAGATGTAGGCTTAACTAAAATTCTTCCAACTCCTGAGACAATTTTGAATAGTTTTACCTTACTGAAAGCATCACCGGTAGACAAAAAAACCAACATAATGATTTTTGGAAATTTCACTGTTCTATAGTCAGCCTGTGACTGTGTACACAGGAATGTGTGTGGCCTTACTGCAAAATTTCTTCACAGATCTATGCTTCAATATACTATTCAAAAAGATTACTTCACTTCAGACCTATAATTTGAGTGACTAAGAAAATATTCCAAGAGAAAATACTGTATGTGAAAAATATCAATTATATACAGGTTATGTGTATCAAGACTTACTCAAGAAAGTACTTGAGATTGAAATTCTTTAGGAAGAGCAGATGTAGCAACTTTGGTTTTCTTTAGAAAAACCTTTAGGATTACTTGTGTCTCAAGAGAATTAGACAGATACTACTCTGTCTTTATGCCTTAATCCTGACAAAATTAAGAAAATTTAATCAAATACGTTCAACCCAAACTTAATATTCAGAAGGTGTAGAAATTATAAAAATAAAATTGCTTGTGTGTTGTCCAGAGTGAGTCTTTAATACTCAAAATATTTGAGTTCCTAAAGGTGACAATTTCAGACTCATTTTAACGCCTGTTCAATAATTTCTTTCCTTTGAAAATGGAATCATTGGCAGCTCTTTCTCAGAAGCAAGCTTCTATGAGCAGGCACGGATTCAGCTGTCTTTGGATTCCCAGTTGAAGCGGAGTGTAATCAAGCTGTTTTGCATCTGTGAATATATTCTGGCCCTTTTTCCAGCCACAGTTCTTTGTTTGTCAAATAATCATTTTCTATAATAAGGGAGCAGGGTATAAACATGCTTTTCAATAATTTCTGTTTCTTTGGATATTTGCTTTTTTATCCAGAGAGGAACATGAAATTCTGATGAGTTGTGTAACTGCACAGTGTGTTACCACTTAGATACATAATGAAAGGAAAGTGAAGCCTCACAGCGATATATTAGAAAGTCTTGATTTGATCATTTTTCTGGCACATTTTCTTTGCTTTGACATTTCACTCAGGGATATTTTATTCTGTAAAAAGACTACTTTTTAATCTTACCTACACAAGTTACAGTTGCGTTAAGTGTTAATGGATGCTATTTATACATCTAACTTGATCTTTAACTTTGCCTCGCTGTTTTCAGTAGAATGTTATTTTATCTAAGTTCTAGCTTATATGCCCTTGATCAACTTCCCATAAGAAACAAAATAAAATCTAAGATCTTACCATAACCTTCCCTGGCCTACATAATTGATAGTGCTGTTTTTTCTCCAGCATCATCCTATTGTTCTCACCTTTGTTTGACTCTTGACCTCTGTCACTCTGGCCTTTGCAGTTGCTTTTTGCCCTGCCTAAATTGTCCTCATCTCTGAAATATGTATAACTTGCTTTCTTGTATCATTTGGGTTTAAACAGAAAGGTTTGGGCGTAACCTTAAAAAACAATGCCCATCCTCCTGCAATTGAAAGAGGTATTCACTATATTTATTCCCTAGTTGGTTTTACTTTTCTTCTTAGTACATCGTGAGAAGAATTGTGTCGCCTCAAAATTCATATGTTGAATTCCCGAACCCAAGCACCTCTGAATGTGACTGTGTTTGATGATAGGGTCTTTAAAGCGGTCACATAACATCATTAGAGTGGTCTCCATTCCAATACGACTGATGCTCCTATAAGAAGAGGAGATTAGGTCAGACACATACAGAGGGACAACCCCATGAAAACAGAGAAGATGGCCACCTACTGCCGAGTCTGTCCTTCAGAGTCTGGCTGAGCAACAGATGAAAGAAGTACGCTGCCACATGTATTTTGCCTGACAGTGCAGCTAGGGGACCGCACAGTTCAGCACTGCCGACAAGAGTGCCGCTGCCCTCCTAAGCTGGCCCCGCTCACATTTACTTAGTACGGATTTAATGACAAAGGCTTGGAGCAAACACAATTTGTAGGTAATAAACATTGCCAACCTCCAAGTAGAGAGCAGTCCTGCACGTGAATAATCAAAGGATGATTTCTGGAGATAGGAGTAAACTTACCTAGATAAGTTCCTTTACATTCGCTTGTTATCTGCCTTTTGCTCTCAGCCTCCGGATAAGACAATTTGGCTGCCTTCAGTCATAATTCTGTCCCAAAGCTTTTGCAAAACCTCCTGGCCTTCAAAGTAGGTTTGCGTCTTTCCCTTTAACTTTTTCTTATAACTTTTCCCACCACCCTGACCGATCTCCTACAACCTACAAGACAAGAAAAGAGACCTCAGAAGTTGTTTAAGCCTGTTGAAACCTTGATCTTGGACTTCTAGCCTCCAAGGATGTGAGAAAATAAATTTCTACTGTTTAAGCTTCTCAGTGTGTAGTATTTTATTATGACAGCCCTAGCAAACTAATACTATACTTAATCATTACATGACAATTTAGCTATACAGTTAGTTGTTTTTCCCATTTTCCTGTCACTGGAATTTCCTAAAAATGGCATTTTGGTTACACCTGTATACTCAACATCTAGATAATATCTGGACAAAACTTGATGATCAATGAACATTTGTTGAATGACTACATGAATTAATGATATTTAATGAGCTGAACACAGGCTACAATGACTCCACTTGCTTGATCTCTGTACAGTACCTCTAGTTGATACTGTATGCAACTTTTAATCATTCATTATGATGAATAATTTTATTGGGTTTCTTTCTGAGACTTGTTTGTTACGGGACAAGAAATAACAACTCACAGAGGCACCAAAAAGTATTAAGGAGTACTGAAATAAAACTGGACTCACATAAATCTTACCTAGTTGGAGAAAGACATTGACTCTATATTATATTCACCATCTTCAAATAAACTATAAGAGTGCTTTTGTGTTTCTGTGTTTGTGTGTGTGTATAAAGAAAGAAGAAAGCCTAGCAAGTACATGCTTAAATGCAATCATTGCATTCAGGTCATAGAATTTTTAATAGGATGTTGTCCTGTGGACATGAAGAGCAATGTAGAATCCTACTTTGTTAACTACAACAATAATGGGGCCATATATTCTCTTTTTTTTAAGGGTTGATAGATTTTCAGATTTAACATCATTTAGTATGTTATATGTTAGACTTCGTAGAAATGTATCTGAAATCTTATTTTTAAAAGAAATCAAGATATATATATATATATATATATAT
>NW_012106319.1:371528-404149 GCF_000951045.1 Mandrillus leucophaeus | reverse complement strand
TATATATAGAGAGAGAGAGAGAGAGAGAGAGAGAGATGGAGTTTCACTGTCACCCAAGCTGGTGTGCAGTGTCACGAAATCGCTTCACTGCAACCTCTGCCCTCCAGGTTCAAGTGATTCTCCTGGCTCAGCCTCCCAAGTGGCTGGGATCACAGGCACTTGCCACTGCTCCTCTCTATTTTTTGTATTTTTAGTAGAGATGGCATTTCACCATCTTGGCCAGGTTGGTCTGGAACTCATGACCTCATAATCCACTCACCTCAGCCTCCCAAAATGCTGAGATTACATGCTTGAGCCACCGCGCCCAGCTGGAGATCAAGATATATTCTATTCCAGGGAAAAGATAACTGTTTTAAACATACCAAGTAAAAATACATAATTATTATCAATACCAAAGATAATTACTTTTTAATTCTGCATGGATTTCATAGACAGAATATTTAGAATGTCTAATTGTATATGACAAGAGACAAAACTATTATTTAGATAGAGTCTATTTCAATAAGATATGCCAATATGTTTCATTTTTAACTTTTCCTAAAACTTAATTATATAAAGGAGGATAAACATCCCTTACCAACAGTACTTTTTTTTTCAGGTAGATTCTCAGTTAGACTGGGAATATAAAATTCCTGGGTAACACACTTTTTTTTCTTAATTATTATATTTTCAGAGCCTTTAATAACAGACAGCACTGGGGATAAAACACTGCATAGTGCCTAAGAGAATTTTACATAAAGTTCTAAACTTTCATAAAGGAATATACTTGAAATTGTGACATTACATGCACAAACACAAATTTCTACTGGAATGAGGAAGCACATTATAATGGAAAGAGCAGGAGATTTCAATACAATTCACTTCACCCACTCACTATCGCTTGAACCCCACTCTGAGCTTCAATCTAATATTAGAGAGATGGTAGTGAACAAGGTGGACGCCCTCCTGGATTACAGTCAAAAGATCCGACTTCTTTTATATTACTTATTAGATGTTTTAATTTTCTGAAGATAACATTCTCCTTTGGTCTCAATTTTCTCTGTGATGTAATAATGTTTATAATTTTTTTATTGTGATTATAATTTAGAATAAAATGATGTGATAATGAATTTCAAACTGCAAACACTGCAAATATCAAGGGTGCTCATGTTAGAACATTTTTAGAATATATACCAACTCTGAAAAGTGGTTTAGAGAATGCTTTTTAACCAAAAATTTAAAAGTTATATTCAATTTTAGTTACATTTGTGGTTACCTCAGATATATAAACATTAATTCAAAAGATTATTTACAATTTCACAGCACATGCACCACAAGAACTTTTTTATTATTTTCCAGAAACAGTGAGAAACATAACAGAAATATAAATAAGAGAATATAACATTGTACGAAATTATTAACATTGCAATTATACATATACTTTTACAAACGTCAAACGGAAAGGGACTTTTTATTTAAAAAGAAAAAGGGACCTAAGTCTAATTCTTTATCTACAAACCAATTTTCATCTCCTTGTAACATATGGACATGAATTTACTTTGCTAGTAAACTCATAATTGAGTATCTGGCTTGCAGTAGATTATATATCGCTAATCAAAGCAGATTACTGTTTTTGTGACCTTGAATAGTTTATTTGACTCTCTGTAGCTATTTGCCTGCACTGGAAAATTAAATCTAAGTAGAACCTTGGTGCCAAACAGATGCTACCTTTGGCTTAAATTGTCTTGGGTAAATTATAAAATAATAATTAATAACTACGAGTCAGTGCCCAGAAATTATTCAGGCATATCCATTACCTCTGTACATAAACAAAATCAATTTTCATTAAATATGCTAATTCCACACAGCATTACTATCAAAGCTTTGCCAATGCCTGAGTAGATGTTATGCCTTATTTTCCAAATCAAGCAAAACCATTTTTCATTATTTGTTTTGATTATCTTCAATATGGCCTATCCTAAGTGTGTTCGGAACAGGTGCATTTGTGATGCTAAAGAAACCAAAATAACAGTCTGAACATAAAGCTTTTATACACCATGTGGTGCAATTATTTCATCGGGATACACGGTGGGAAGTATTCTACTGATAGTATCCTTAATGTAATTAAAGGCCAAATGAGGAATAAAAAGAGAGCAGGGGAATTATTAATCATAATTTTCAACAGCATCTTCCAACTGAATCAATGGATGTTAATACTTGTAGTAGATACTTGAGATTTTTAGAATAAAACCCTGGATTTCTTAGAATATTTATTCCTACTCCACAATTCTATTTTTTTCAGGTAAAACATATTTTATAAGATATGCTTTAATTTCAGTTTTTAGGTAATTCCATTAACATGTGCTGCATAATTAATTGAATTTTCTTGTTTTTAGAATTATGATGGCTATATAACTAGGCAGGTAAATTGAAAGAGATTAATTAGATTCAGGCACTTTTTAAGAAGCATAGATTTGAATAATGGAAGTAATTGGTCTAGCATGTGAACACTATAACAGTATGCTAAGTGATTTACATCTCATATAATCCCTATATCAAATATGTTAACTGATGCAATTGTTATTCACATATTAAAACCAAGAAACTAAAAGTTCATCTAAGCAAAGTAATTTATCCAAAGTGAAAGACTAAGTAAGTTGGTGGAAAGGAAGTTTAAAATCATTTTCAAACAGCAAAGTTTGAGCTCTAGATTCTGTACATATATACTCTTCAGAGTGGAGTAATATTGCCTATCTTTATATACTGCATGTCATTTGGAAAATAAGAATTCCTAAACAGAGGTTAATATTTTTGTCAATGTTGTTTACAATCTCTTAAGTGCCTTATCAGTTATAAATTATTTTTCACTGGAAAGGTTCAATGTCCAAATATATGTTTTAAACTATAGTAAAATTTTACTTAGGATAATAAAGAAAAAGAGTGGACATTTGAAACCCTCATCTTGTCACCTGTTTCAAATCCGTCTTCTCCATACAAGTAATATGCCATACAAGTTAAGTAACTTAATTAAATAGTCTTCATTTTACATACTTTACTTCATTTTGTGATTTAAAATCAAAATTGATAATAACTGGTATGTTTGACATAACATATTTACTTAAAGAATGAGGTGAGTCAGTTTGCTACAGATGCACATATCCAGTTCAGGGAAAAAATTAGAAAATCCATTTACAAAGAAAAATAAGATAGATGTAGCCTTTATTTATTTTTGTGGAGTACTTAAGCTAGCCAAGGGCAATTAGTTTCTAAAAATTGTTCAAAATAACGTATATTAAAGTTAACATTTCTAAAATATGTACATACTATTACAAGATTTGTTTCAATTTGTTATAAATTTAAATTTCTTGATGTTTTTCCCTTTGATCTCCTAAATATCATGAGGTAATGAAACTGTGATTTTGGTTTTCTTTTCTTTTTTTTTTTTTTCAGGCTAGAGTGCAGTGCCATGATCTTGGCTCACTGCAACCTCTGCCCCCTAGGTTCAAGCAATTCTCCTGCCTCAGCCTCCTGAGTAGCTGGGATTACAGGTGCGTGCCACCGTGCCCAGCTAATTTTTGTATTTTTAGTAGAAACGGGGTTTCACCACGTTGGTCAGGCTGGTCTCGACTCCTGACCTTGTGATCCACCTGCCTCAGCCTCCCAAAGTGCTGGGATTACAGGCGTGAGCCACCGCACCCGTTTGGTTTTCTTAAAATACACAAAGGCTATCATAGAAAGTGCAAAATCTCATCTTATTTTAGAATTCATGTTTAATTTTACACTTGAATTCATAATATATCAATATTTCAAATATATAATAAAGATTATAATATACATCAGAATATCACTGCTTCAGTAAAGATACACTCTCATCTCTCCTAATGTAGGTACAATAGTGATAAGCACGTATCAGAAAATATCTTAAGGTTTTCATGTATGATCATTTTAAAAAATCTTCAATAGTATTGTAAATGTGAGAGAACTTATCTCCATTTCATAGATGAGGTCACTAAAGCTGTAAATAATTGCAAAACTTTTCCAGGCCATACATAGAGCTTGTGGTAGAGTCAATGTGTTCAACTAGTTTGACAAGCTCCACATCACATGCTTGAAATTATTAGGCTTTGTTAATTTTTTTGGTTAACCTACATGCTGAAGCATATTTTGGTTACATCAATAATGGTACACTTATGAATTTATTATATCACTGAGTTTATAGTCCTTTAAACATACCATTTTCAGACTATAAGTAAAATCATTTTATCATCTTATAAATTGCCCATTTATAACTTCAAATGAATAGTACATTATAAAAAATGGCTTTTATCTGTTAATTCCAGTGGTTTTTAAATAATTATTTGAAAAAGAAAGAATGAAGATATTTTATATTCCACTATTCTATTAAGATTCCTTTCTATTATTATTAAATGAATATGTCCTCAGTAAAAAAAAATTAATATATACAATGGCAAATTACTTATTTACTTAATAAAGTCAACCTTGTTATTTTAACAGTATTATTATTTGAACTGTTTATTGTTATTTTAACAATATTGTTATATTAACTCAACATGTGCCAAATTGCAATCTAGAAACTGTAGATTCACGGGATAATAAAGTAACAAGTGGCTTCCATCTGAATCTAGAAAATATATGAATAATATTAGATAATAATCCAAGCTCTGAGCGGGTCAAATAGGGTAAATGGTGGACAGAGGTTGAAAGAGTTGTTGCTAATATAGGCAGAGTATTAATGGAAGGTTTTAGAGGGAAGTTGATATTTGCATCAACACCTAAAATGATGAGAGAAAGACATTCAAGGGAAAGGAACATTTCAATCAAAACAGCATAATAAATATTTTCGTGGTTTTATAATTACAATATTAATTTCGGGAAGTCTCATGATGATGTAAACAAAAAAAATCTTTCTAATTGTAATTTAAACAAACTTCATATTAGATTACATTGTGATGTCTGAATCTTATTTGGACTTAGTCTGTTTAAGGAGGGAGAAATTCATTTTTTAAAGGTAACTCGGGAGGTAGAGGATTACAAATCTTAGATTGTCATAGTCTAAATAAACAAAAATTATTTTCCTTTAAAAGATTTTTTCGTTCAAATCATTCTGTGATGTACTTTCTTAATATGGTTACTTTGTTTTTACATTTTTAGCTAAATAATTTTTATTTTAAATACATTTTAACTGTAGCCATGTACAATCAGTAGAATTTAGCCCCTAATTCAAATAATGTTGCAAATATGCAACCTTGATAAATACATTTCTGACATTTAAAATAATTGACAAATTTTATTAAAATGCAAATATCTATGAATTAACATTTTTAAAACTACACATACACTTTACATTTAATAATTACATCTTCAGTAGTCAGCAGATTAAGGAGAATTCATTCCAAACCATGAGATAATGGTGAAAAAGAGAGAATTTGAAAGGTGGGAAATCAAAAGAAAAATGAAATGGTTGATAATGTAAGAATAGATAACTTAGCAATGGAATGATTTAGCAAACATAAATTAACCAGGCTTTAATGGTAGTCTCCAAGA
Source organism: Mandrillus leucophaeus (assembly GCF_000951045.1). Taxonomy (NCBI): domain Eukaryota; kingdom Metazoa; phylum Chordata; class Mammalia; order Primates; family Cercopithecidae; genus Mandrillus; species Mandrillus leucophaeus. Next base: position 398,605 of record NW_012106319.1, on the reverse strand, counting down.
TGAGTCACAGCAAGAATACACAAAGAAAGCGGATAAAATGTGCTTGAAAAAGCTGAAATTTGATTTATAATCATTTAAAGATGAAACTAGCTATCATTTAATAAAAGGCCAGTAGAAGTGTATTAGAGAACTAGCAGGGAATAAATGGGACTATATGGATCATTAAAAATCACTTTCTCTTGGCCACTTGTTTTTATGTCTAAATAATTTTCTATTCCTTCAGTAATTCAAAAATTATTAATTAAACATATGCTCCACTCATGCTTTGTTGCTAAGCACTGGACTAAGTAAAGCAGACCTGATTGTATAGTTTATGAAGTTTATTGTCTGACTAGGATTAGAGCCAAGAAACAAATAATGATGTGTACTTACGAAATGACTAATACTATAAAATGAGATATGACGCTAAGGGATCATATAATGATACCCACAATAGTTTAGAAATCAAAGATGTATACTTAAAAATTGCTTGTTATACAGAAATCTTAAATTAGTACATGAATTATCAATCAAAGGAAATGTATTCCTCGTAGTTGAAAGTGCGTGTTCAACATGTAGAGTGTTAGGAGAAAAATGTGCATTCTTAAGTTTCATATAGCTATAGAAGAGTGTGTTATTAAGTGAGACAAAGTTAAGGCAAAGAGCTGAGAGGGGCTAGATTATTGAGGGCTGTGTAAGTGGCCTAGTTATAACACTTGTTTCAGTTGCAGGAAGCAAGCAATTGACATTATCTAAATTTGACCCTTAATAATGATTCTCTCTGCTATGTGGGAATTATACTATATACATTTGCAATTTATAGTGGAAAGACAACATATGGAATATTTCACCCTGCTTAGTTGAGGTAAGCTGAAGATAAGGAATGATGGGTGAAGTAGACTTCATCATCAAAGATAACTGAAAGTGATTGATTTTTTTTTTTTTGTATTTAATGTTGGCAGTGAAGAATAGAAAAATATTCTTGTTAAAATCAAAACCACAATGAGATACCATCTCACACCAGTTAGAATGGTGATCATTAAAAAGTCAGGAAACAACAGGTGATGGAGAGGATGTGGAGAAATAGGAACACTTTTACACTGTTGGTGGGATTGTAAACTAGTTCAACCATTACGGAAAACAGTATGGTGATTCCTCAAGGATCTAGAACTAGATGTACCATATGACCCAGCCATCCCATTACTGGGCATATACCCAAAGGATTATAAATCATGCTGCTATAAACACACATGCACACGTATGTTTATTGCGGCACTATTCACAATAGCAAAGACTTGGAATCAACCCAAATGTCCATCAGTGACAGACTGGATTAGGAAAATGTGGCACATATACACCATGGAATACTATGCAGCCATAAAAAAGGATGAGTTTGTGTCCTTTGTAGGGACATGGATGCAGCTGGAAACCATCATTCTTAGCAAACTATCACAAGAACAGAAAACCAAACACCGCATGTTCTCACTCATAGGTGAGAACTGAACAATGAGATCACTTGGACTCAGGAACGGGAACATCACACACCGGGGCCTATCATGGGGAGGGGAGAGTGGGGAGGGACTGCATTGGGAGTTATACCTGATGTAAATGACGAGTTGATGGGTGCTGACGAGTTGATGGGTGCAGCACAGCAACATGGCACAAGTATACATATGTAACAAACCTGCACGTTATGCACATGTACCCTAGAACTTAAAGTATAATAATAATATAAAATAAAAAATAAAAAATAAAAAAAGAAATTTATAGGGAGTATAAAAAGGTCACATGTTGAAAGAAGATAATATTCAAATAAATATTAGATACTAAAAAAAAAAAAAAACAAACAAGCAACAACAACAAAAAAACTATTTACTGTGGTCCAGAGAGCTGTGGCACATTACGTTCAAGTAAAAAAACTGAAAATAATTGACCAGTAAAGTAAGGTAACTTATACAAGTTTGAAATAGAGAAAAGTTGACATACTCAAGAGATTATTTCAGGTAGAAATTGCAGATAAAATTTTCCAAGATACTCCAAAATTTTGCATTTTCTTACTTGAAAATCATGGTGAATGATCTTAGTATTTTTTTCATTGTGTTCATTATGGACATTTAAGCATCTAGAAGAGTATTTGGCACATAGTAAGTTAAGTGACTAGAATGGATAAATAGATAAATATGATAGTTTTTGTGATTGTGATCGGGGCATACAAACACACATACATGAACTGTTTTGTCAGACCCTGTTAAATATTATGACTTTAAAGATGATATATAAATAAATGTAACTCAGTGAAAAGACTGCATGCTAACAAAGTCAATATAGAATGTTGATTTATATAATGGAAGTAAGTAATGCTATTTCACATGTCAATTTTTTTCCAAGTCTTATCTAATCTCTCCAAGGCAGATTTGAAGCTGTTTATGTTTGCTTGTTTATTTTTCTAATAATCAGTTATGATGGTTAATTTTATGTCTCAATATAGCTGAGCTACAGTGCCCAGATATTGTGTCAAACATTATTCTGTATAGTTTCATGTGAATATTTTGGGATGAGTTTTCTATTTAAAAAATCCCATTTTTATTAAGGTATAATGGACGAATAAACATTTATATCTCTACAGTAAACCACATGACATTTTGATATATGTATACATTGTGAAATGATTAAATCAATTTAATTAACATATCTATCACTTCACACACTTACCATTCTTTTTATTGTGGTGAGAACTTTTAAGATTCAAACTCTTAGCAATTTTTAAGCATATAATACATTATTATGAACTACAATCACCTCCAGAACTTATTCACTTTGACTAATTGAAAATTTATACTCTTAACAAACATTTCCCCTTTCTTATGTTAAATTAACTTTGACCTAAAGGTGTCTCTGTGAATAGTTTGGGCTAAAGGTTTCTCCGTGCATACTGAATTGTAATCCTCCTTGATGTGTAAAGAGACTGTAACCTACTCTTGTAATAAGCCAACTCTCAGTTAACCAAGGCAGGTTCAAAGCCGGTTCACATAAGGCAAATGCCCAGCTGTACCCAGTCCAGCTGTTTATGTACCTCACTTCCATTTCCTATATGTCACTTTCCTTTTTCTGTCCATAACTGTTATCCAAACATGTGATAGACACAGCATCACTTTGAACCTATTCTGGTTCTGTGGGCTGTCTGATTGGCAAATCATTCCTTGATCAATTAAACTGTTTAATTTGCATGAAGTTTTTATTTTAATGGCTGGTGTCAGAAGTGAGATTTGAAGTACAGTTTCCAGCAAACCCCCAGAAGCATCAAGTGACCAAGTGAGGTACCCAGTAGGCCCATTGCGTTCATTGCTTTCTCACAAGAGAGGATTATGGGTAAGTCCTTTCTTAGATTCTGAAGCTCTACTAGTTTGTGTTTTGAGCTGTCTGAGTTTGCTTTGGAAAATGTTTGATCTGGACTAGGTTCAGAAGTTACAAGAGAAACTGAGCTTGGTCCAGGCTTGGATTGGATATGATAATTCACTGGATTGGTTCTAGTTAGAGGCCTTTAATATCCAACTAGGTCAGGCAAAAACTGGCATTAAATGCCAATTAATATCAGAGTGTGCAATCTAGCTCTCAGAAATTTGTAGAGATTTTGTGTTCTATCTCCATTTTTTCTTTTTCTTGCACATACAGTTAGGAAAACTTTATTGACTAAGTTGATCAAGACAATCTGACAGTCGGTGAGAACATTTAATGTAAAAATAGAATCCTTAATTTCAGATTCTGAGTACTTGACCTTCCATCTATGCATACCTTCACAGGTGTAAGTGTTAGACCCTAAAAACAGCAAAGCTTACAAAAATAGCAAAATCCTACTAAAGATAATTTAAAATGTAAAATTGTAGTGGAATGTTCTAAATGAACAACACTACCTTTTAAGAATTTAATTTAAAAATGAAAGCTCCTGGCTTGCAGTGAGCTGAGATCCGGCCACCGCACTCCAGCCTGGGCGACAGAGAGAGACTCCGTCTCAAAAAAAAAAAAAAAAAATGAAAGCTCCTGAATTAGGCTAACCACGAAATACCTATTGATGGTGTGCAGAAACTTCTAAAAAGATTTCAATATTTTTATTGCCTCTTTTAAAAGACTCATTAAAAATGCAAATACAGTCCTTAAGGAATTAATTGCCCCCCACACACACACACAAAAACCAAACTGAATCTGCTAATCTTTTGGGTTAGTTACTATCATGCCCCAAAGGTGAAAAGAAAACTGGACAAACTGTTTATAAAAGTAAGCCCTTAAATCAAGTAAGCGTGCTTCTTTTTCAGAGTTATCTATTCTGAGTCTCTGCACAGAGCATGTTTTGCTCTATTTATTAATGCTCTCTTCCTTGATTTCTGTGGTCCAGTCTGAAAATGAAGACTGACTTGGAAGCTCCATATCTTACAAAATTGGTCTTGCTATAAAAGCAAGACCTGTAGTGAATTCCTGTGATTTTATGTTACCTTGTCATATGTTTAAAATAACTTCTGTGTCTATTCTAACTGAAACACCCAGAGTCCTTGAAAAAGCTTAGATTCTTTCTCTATGCTTTGGGATGTAAAATTACTGCCCTGTTTTGTATAAAACTCAGTGAGGGCTTTGACCACTTGAGATGTATAAATTTTAATGCGTACCATTTACAGAGCCAAAGGTTAATTAATCTGTCCCTTTAGAGTAGTAAGTTTTATCTGTACCATGACTACATTTAAAAAATCAAAGCTATACAATTTTGATTTATGTTTGCCTGTATTTTTATGTGTACATATCTGGGTTTCTATGTTGTTTGTATGGTATCAAATTGACTTAAAAATACTTGGGTGCTCATAAATTAAGTAAATAGCCCAAATGCTTTTCAAATTCTCATGAGTGATAATCCTTGATTTCTTTTAAAAAAACATTTAAAAATTGTTGGTAAAATAAAATAGAAATATCTTCAGAGTTGTAAAAATGTGTAACTGAGTCTAACGGACAGACAAATTCACACTGTCTCTGTTACATTTTTTTAAGTTATAAAACTGTTGCTTCTGTTTTTTGTTTTGGTTTGTTTTGTTTGTTTGTTTTGTTTTGTTTTACTAACTTGATTTGCCTGTGAACTTGTCTTTGGGTTTGAGCTTTTAGATTCTGTGGCTTAGACAGGTGGTCATAGTGAGGCCTGTGGACATATGTGTGTCTATAGTGCCTGGATAACAAGTTGCAAGGCAGAGTTAAACCCAGCATGGCCCCATCCTGCCTGGCTCAGCTGTCCCTTCTGGCCATGTTAGAAAGGGTCAGATTCTTCAGGCATCATCTTAACAGCCTGTCGTCTGTCCTGGGCTCTGCATCTGATACATTAGAATTATGATTACTTACCTTCTAGGTTTTCACTGAAAGTTAGAGTTACTAAGAGTAACATAGAGTTACTAAGTTAAAACTGTAGTTAATAAATGTAATAAATACTACTGGGTATAAAATATGTAATTATGTATGCATAATTTGTAAGGAACAAGGATGTGTGTTTGCTAAAGAAGGTTATTTAAAAGACAGAAGGATGTGGTTTTTGTTAAAAGAAAAGTAATTTACTCCAGTTTACAGATTGGTTAAATGTTGTTTCAAATTGAAGGAACAAAAAATAATACAAATAACACAAAATATATATAAAAAGTTGGGGAAAGAAAAAACAGAAAAATATTGTAAGATGTTGAAAAACATTTATGGAAATGTAATTTTTTGTGGTGTGAGATTGAAGCTGGCAGAGATTGAATGGATTTGTTTATAAGGTTTTATTAAAATTATCTCTAGTATTAATTTACTGATTCAAAGGCGGAATTTGGTTTTCTATTTTAAACAAGATTTTCATATACTTTTAAAAATAAATAGTAAAAATAGATTTTTGGTCATGTTTTGAGTAAACTACAAACATTAAACCAAAAAAAAAAACCAAGTCAATTGTTTCTTTAACTATAGACATTTTAAGTCTTATTTTCCACAGTTAATTGATTTATTCTGATGCTTCTTCTAAAAGTTCTTTGCATGTAATCATAATCATAAAGTGTTACCTCTTCAAGAAGGTTCATGAAAAGGATCAACTAACCCTCACAAGGCACCCCTAAATATATGTCTTCAATACCGTTAAAATCATATCATTTGAACTGGGTAAAAATTCTCAGAACTCTAATGAAGAGACTGATTATAAATCTGCTAACCCAAGCAGGAAAAGAATTAATTAAAATACCAAGAAAATATTTTGGCAGATTTTCAGGATAAGTCAATCAGTACTAAAATTGTTACTACATGCAATTTGAATAAACTCCATGATCCAAATCAAATTACATATAATAATGCATTTAATAAACAGTGTTATGCACCTGAATTGGAGAATGAAAATTGGTAATTAAGAGGCTATAAATATAATGTTAAGCGTGGAATCATGGAGAGCCTGAATGGATGCTGGGTTCTTCCTGAGTCCTTGAAGTTTTCTTTATTAAAACTCTGCACTCTGAGACTTACCATGGAAAGGGAAAATGATCATATATATATATGATCATTTTATATATATATATGATCATTTATATATATATAATGTGGATATATATATAATGTGGAGATATATATATAATGTGGAGATATATATAATGTGGATATATATATATAAAAGTGGAGATATATATGTGTGTGTATATGTATATAAGCACTGATGTAATGACTTCTAAATTACTAAAATGGTTTCTAACCAATGTTTGATTTATCAAACCCAAAATTTTGGAAAGACAATAAAAATTCTAGGTACATTTCTGCTACCTGATGAATAATTTCAATATGAGGGATTTTCCTCAATTGACATTTTAAATGTTTTCTGGTTGTGTAGAAGCTTCCCGATGCAGGAAGGCTAAGGCTATAGCACTATCTAAGAGGTTGTAAGAGGTTGTAAGGAAACGTGTTTTCTTCATGGGGGGAAAAAAAAAAACCAAAAACAAACAAACAAACCAAAAAAACCACAACAACAATGACAAAATACTACCACAATAGAGGTACTTGTTTCATTAGATAAGCTGCAAGGCAGTTAAATAAGATATTATAGGTAGAATAGTCATAGGCAAAGCTAACTGAATTGACTGTATTGCTTTGGTCAAAAGTATAGCAGGTTGATGATAATCAGACCCACTTCCAAGGGAAACATAAGTCAACTGCTTATGAGTTAGTCACTGGAAGGACTATAATCCTAATAATAGAGGCTCATGTATCTTCTGCTCCTAAACTCTGATACGACTAAATGCTACAAGACCTTTATGTATTATGCCAAAATGCATTTTTACCAGCTAAAGGAAGAGTTTCATGATCCACTGACTGAGGACAAACCGTTCATGATCTAGAATCCAGACATTTGGTTCTCTGGAAGTGACATCAGAGAATAACAGCTCTTGCCACCCACATTGCAGCAAAACTTTGGGACCTCAAAACTTGGGTCCATAATCTCACAACTAAGAAAACCTTCTACAGACTCCTGAAACCGTATACCCATTGGAATCCTTAAAGTAAAGCTAACCAGAGAAGTTTCTTCCCAGAAGCAGGCAGCATCCCAGACGTGCACAACTTTCTCTAGATCGTGAATAAAGATTTCTGTGCCATCATAGAGCCATAACCTCTTTTAATTTTTTTCCTCCTTACACCTCTTACAAAAATAGAATTCACCAAAAGCTGTCCAGTTCCAGACTACCCATGGGGTAACCTTTCACTGATGGAGGATTTTAGAGCCAACCTCACACATGGGTAGCCTTATACCTCAATGAGGAAAGATGAAGGATCAGTGTGGGCTGGGAACTTTAATGGTACCTTTATTGTTCCACAATCAGTAAGAAAGAGAACACTGGTCAACTCTTTTTAACCATGGGATAAGTTAAAGAATACATTGCTGGAAGGTCTTCATCCTTCTAAATAAACAGTATTTGCTGCGTCCCCTTTTCTATGGCTTGAGGTAAATATAAATAAGGCGATGATTAGACAATTATTTCTTCTGATAGCTCTGTAGTAGACTCTACGGCAAAGATTATGGTTGCAAAATAGATGTCTTTTAACTGTCTTGCAAAACTTGTACTAGATAATAAAATTGCTGTGGATTACCTTCTAGCTGAATAGAGAGAAATCTGTGTTATTGTTCCCACTTTTTATTACATGTGGCTGAATACACTGGTTATTATAAAGATTCAGTTGCAGGGAATTAATCTACAGGCTGCTTGGTTAAACAAGGGAAACTCCTCATCTGGTTCATTATTTGGTCTGCTCTATTTTGGTTGGTTTGTCAGTGGACCCCGGCTAAAAAGCATACTTCAAACTCTTGATATTAACCTCTGATTGCCATCATGGTTGTCTCCTTGGTGCACTGTATTCTCTCAAAAGTTTTAAATGTTTGCTTGCAGCCATCCAGAGAATGTCAAATGGTTTCTCTTCTACTGGAATGACAAAAACTCAAATAAATGTGTAAATCATGAGGACACTGTAACATACGATGGATATGTTGAGACTGAAACTCAAAATGATAACAAATGCGAGTAGTGCTAAAACCCTAAATATTAGGTGAGAAACTGACCAAAAAGCAGAATTGTTAAACTCAATTGTGGGAGGTCATGGTTTGGACTGAGCTCCTGCACCAGACCCCAACAGACTGGACCACATTAGCATGGAGACACTAATGCTAAATGCTACATAATCAAACTGAAGCTTTAAGGAAGCATATAGATCCCCGAAAAGATGGGAGCTAAGACTAAATAAGACTTGCGAATTTCATCATGAGACAAAATAAGTCAATTTACCACAGTGACAGAGAGACATCACTAGATCAATGCCTAAAGTTTTGATCAATCTCCCAAGCCTCCATAATCACATGAGCCAAGTTACTAAGATAAATCTTTCTGTATATATACACATCATAGTTGTTCTATTTCTTTGCAGTACCTAAATCCAACAATTTTGGCCTCAGATTCCTGAAGCCCCTATCACTTTGAAATAAAGTCACATTTGCTGTATCATACAAACAGAATTTCATTTGTATCTGCCAAACGACCTGTCTGCTGATTACTTACGACATGAGTTGTCACCTTTCTGCTGCTAGAGATATTCATCGTTGGAGGCTCCACTAACTTTATAAACAAATCAGAACACAACAATTGCAAAAAAAGAAAGAACAAATAACTCACTCAGTATACAGTTCTATTTGACAAGCATTTATTAAATTGACCCTGCCTGCTTTGTTGCCATGTACACTTATTGTTACCTTACTCATATATATTTAGTAACCAGCTAATACTATGGGTTTGGTTTATAGTAAAACTTTGTGTGTGTCTCTGTTTCTCTGTCCCCTTCTTCTTTTGTCTCAATATCTATTCAAATTTTATCTGTTTTTCTGGACCTGAATTTTCTAACTGCTCATGTTTTCACTGCCAATATTTTCCACAGAAGTTTAAGAAGCACCCTTGGTAAGAAAGTTGCAATCACAAACTTGTCACTAATTTCCAGAACAATTTCCCAAAAGTAAATACTTCTCCCTTTCTTATTTTTTGATATTTCAATGTCTTTTGATTGTTGTTTTATATTTTGTACAAATTTTATAGTTCTTATTACTAGAAGTATTTATATAGCTGCCTCAGTCTACCCCATGACTGGCAAATCTTCCAAATGTGCTTTTTCACTATGTTTGTTCAATCTTTTTATTGATTTTCATCATTCTTTTGATACTCCTAGTACAGTTATGCTAGTTTTTTGCTACTCTTTTTTATCTATTTCTTTAGATTACTTTATTTGGTTTTTATTAAAAACAATTTCCTTTTTATAGTCTTCTTTACCTTGTGGCATTATCCACTGTATTCATTTGCATTTTTGTGACTTTCATTCTTTTTCTTTATTTCTGAAATAATTTTTCATTTATAATGTATTACTAAAGTCTGTTGCTATTTTTGCTTTCACCTTCTTTGTCCAATAATATTATTATTATGTTTTCCCAATTCTGAATTACAGCTTTGTTCTGATTTCTAATGTCATCTTCTAAATCTCATATATATTCACAAAGTTGTCTTTTTCCTCCCTTTAATAATTCTCTGAAATTCTTATGCTATTTGTAATTTTAACTGTTTATTATTACTTTTATATTTGATAACTTTAATTTGAGTGAAATTATTACTTTACTCATGTTATAATGTGGTAGATTTTACCACATTTTTAGTAGGGGAGAATTGGCGTGTATGAAGGGTCTTCCTAGTTTTGTATAACTGGGCTGAGTCTTCTCAATTATCTTACACTATTAACAAATATGGCCTATTTTCTAAGATTTTCTCTTCTTTCGTCTCTTACTTCTTTTCTGAAATTACCCTTTGTTCTCTCTTTCATAGTTATCTTGGCCTTTCCAAACTAAATTCTATATCCTGAAGTTTCCTTCCATTGCAGCTGAGGATGTATTCTGCTAGGAAGCAAGTTAGTTTCAAAACTTCTTAGGACCAAGTCCAGCTTAGCATGATCCCCTAGTATTTACCCACAAGTAGAAGTTTGTGAAGCTCCTTTTTAGTTATATCTGCAAAAATTACCAAAACAAGTGAGGGCATCTCCTTTGGCATGACTAAGTTGGATAATTTTTCGCATTTCAGACTCCAAATATATTGGATGTCATTTCGGGTCTGTATGCTTCTCCTACAGAGTTAATGAGGCCACATGTGTTAACTTTCTATGAGAGATTTGGCACAACTTTCTTATATTATGAATTTCATAAGCATAAGTTGTTTGCTTCAGCACTACCACTGAGAGAGAGGATACATCTTTTAACTAATCTTAAGGTCTTAAAATTTCAAAAAGATGAGGTCACATAGAAAATAAGCTACCTCCCTCCTCCTGCTCCCTGAATCACATGTTTGGAATGAGAAAGGACCCTTATATTGGCCGTAGTACACAACAGGTAGAAATAAGTGGCCCGATAGAATTATGGAATGGTCCAACAAACAGTTACAGTGCCATTGCAAAGGAACATCTTTGGGGTTTGAGGTATTAGAAAATACATAATTTGCCCTGAATAAGTGATTCCTCTAGAGCCAGATCTGAGATTGCATGCTATAAGTGAAGCTAGTACCTCTCACCATTACTGGTATTTACTCACTGAAATTTGTTTCCAGAATTCTAATTTTGAGATACGCTGGTTTAGAATTTTTATTAAGCAAGATCCGACAGAGAATATAAGAGTTCAATGATGTTACAAATTTAAAATGGATATTTCTTTTCTTTCTTTTTTTTTTTTTCTGAGACAGAATCTTGCTCTGTCGTCCAGGCTGAAGTGCAGTGGCCAGATCTTGGCTCACTACAGCTTCTGCCTCCCAGTGTCAAGCAATTCTCCTGCCTCAGCCTCTCAAGTAGCTGGGATTACGGGTGCACACCACCACGCCTGGCTACATTTTGTATTTTTAGTAGAGACAGGTTTCACCATGTTGGTCAGGCTGATCTCAAACTCTCGACCTCAGGTGATCCACCCACCTTGTCCTCCCAAAGTGCTGGAATTGCAGGCGTGAGCCACCATGCCTGGCCTAAAATTGATATTTCCATATGCTTATTTTGAGGTATTTAAGAAAGAGACAAAAACAAGATAAAGAGTGACTTGTGAGGCGACAGAGTCAAGATGGCTGAAAAAGCAGCTGGAATGTGCTGCTCTAATAGAGAGGAGACAGAGTGATGAGTAAACACCAGCCCTTTAAGTGGATCATAAAGGAGGCCATGCTGGGATTCAGCAAGGAAGCAACAGCAAACCACAGAGAGAAGAGAGGAGTGAGACAGGGTAGCTGCCCACTCAGGACTGGCACAGAGCCAGGGGAGGCTCTCTACTGTGGGGAAGGGTTGAGTGAGTGAGAGCCACTGGCAACCCAGACTTCTGCCATGGACCCTTTATCGGTGGTGAACCCATATGGGTCTGCAGAAACCTCAGTTCTTGCCTCCTAAAAAGAAGTAATTTGATTGAGGGTCACAGGCAGAAGGAGAGATGAAGGCAAGTTTTAGAGCAGGAGTGAAAGCTTGTTAAAACGATTTAGAGCAGGGATGAAAGGAAGTGATGCGCACGTGGAAGAGGGCCAAGTGGGCAACTTGAGAGATCAGGTGCACAGTTTGACCTTTTGACTTGAGGTTTTATATGTTGGCATGCTTCTGGGGTTTTGCATCCCTCCTCCCCTGATTCTTTCCTTGCGGTGGGCTGTCCACATGTGCCGGGCTACCACTTGGGAGGTGAGCATGTTTAGTGTGTTTACTGGAGTCGTTCTCATGCCCACTTGAGTCATTCTTCCCGTACCAGTCAAATGCCACTGGTAGGTCATATACCAGTTAAACATCTCCATTTTGCCTCTTAATGAGCATGCCTGAGCCCACTCGCTGAACTCCTGAGATGTTATTGGGAAGCTGCTGATCATCAGTTTCAGGTAATTCTGTCTATTGGGAGACTGCTTTGCCTGGCACTGGCTGTGATCAATTATTTTAGAGAGACAGCCTGACCATCACCTGATGGTCTCCTGACATTCCTGGTGGGGTTGTGGGAGCCCTCTCCTGTCCTGCTCATGCCTGACTAGATACCTACTGTAACAGACCTTTGCAATCTTGGGCTCAGAAGATCTCCCCACCACAGTCAATATGGGACCCCCATGCTGACACAGAGAGCTACCTGGAATTTGAGCAAAACTGCTGCCCAGGTCCACATGAAGCTACACAGGACTTGGAACATTGAACACCCTGGTGCCAGCTGCTATAGCCCACACCGAGGGAGGCCAGGCTGTCTCATGTGCCCCCAGGGTAAGAGCCACTTCCACAGTGCTGAGGGACATATGAACTGTGGGCCCCACCTCGCCAGGCAAAGCTCAATCACCTGGGACCCCAGCACAGACACTCCACCTCTGCCTGAGCACTTTGGCTGGTAATAGCTCTCCATTTCTCTGGAGTAGGGCTCCCACAGGTCGTCTACTAGGCCCACCGCAATTGTCATTGCCACAATTTACAACCCTGCTGTCCTCAGGCTGGGTGGGAGCAAAGAGTCTAAGAACTGTTGCAGGCCTTCAGTGTTTTGCAGCCACTGTATGGAAAAGCATGTGGACTGTTTTGCTGGTGGGACTCCACACTGTTATTCCTCACTAAGCAGGGCCTCTGGCTGCAGCAGCCCTATGGAGAAGCCCTTTGGAGCAGCCCTATGGAGAAGAGGCCAGTCCGTCTTCCCGCAAGATCCCCACCCCCGGTCTTCACCAGACAGGGCCCCCAGCTTTCTCTGGGCCACAACACAGCCACCCCGCCAACAGTTGATTATTCTGATTGGAAGCAGTTCTGTGATTCTCTGGGGTTGAGCTCCTGAATACAAATGACCGACAGGCCCTCTCCCATTGCCCTGGCTGAGGTTCCCACCCCTGCCCCTTCAAAGCTGAGGAGGGAAAAATGAGCCTGAAACTTGTCCCAGGATTGCGGTGCACAGCTTGAGAGTGGCAGGTCAAAAATCTATGGCCAGCACTCAAGTGGAAGAGAAGTGCTCCTCTTGGAGTACTGAAAGGAGTGATTTGTGCTGGGTTGGGGGGGCTGCTGCAGGAACAGGACCAGAAAAGGTGTGGCCTATTTCTCTGCCATGGCCCCTGCAGCCTAGAACGCTAACAGGGACACAGTTGTGGACTTAGTGATGCAGTCACCTTTCTTCTCGGCCCCCTGGCCTGCCCTGCAAAGCCACCTCCCTGTAAAATCAAGGGCAAGAATTCAACCACAAATAAAGACCCTGCACATAGCCTAGGTCCTCTGAAAACATCCAGAAACAAGGCTAACTGACTATACTCAGCTTAATCTACAGTTAAAGGCACACAAATCCTCCCAGATGAAAAAGAACCAGCACAAGATCTGTTTAAGTTCAAAAAACTAGAGTTATCTCTTTACCTCCAAACTGGCCTAGTAGCTTGCCAGATATGGATCTTAACCAGTCACAAATGATTGAAAAACAGACATAGATTTCAGAATTAAGATGGCAAGGAAACTCATTGAGATTCAGGAAAGAGTTAAAACCCAATCCAAGGAATACAAGGAATCGAGTAAAATAATTCAAGAGCTGAAAGACAAAATAGTCATTTTAGAAAAGAACTAAAATGACCTTCCAGAAGTAAAACATTTCATAACACAATTGGAATTAGTAGCAGAATAGACCAAGCCAAGGAAAAAAAAAAAATCTCTGAGCTAGAAGATTGGTTCTTTGAATTAATTCAGTCAAGCAAAAATAAAGAAAAAATAATTTTTAAAAATGAACAAAACTTCTGAGAAATATGTGATTATGTAAAGAAATCTATGATCACTGGCATTCCAGAGCAAGAAACAGATAAAATGAACAACTTGGAAAATATATTTGAGAATATAACCCAACAAAATTTCCTTAATCACACTAGAGAGTTTGACATTTAATACCAGAAATACAGAGAGCCCGCATGAGAACCATCCAAACAAGACAACCATCTATACAAGACAACAATCCAAAGGCACATAGTCATCACATTCACCAAGGTCATCATATTTACCGAGGTCAACACACACAGAAAAAGTCTGAAAAGCAGCTAGAGAGAAGAGTCAAGTTGTGTATAGAGGAAACCCCATCAGGCTAGCAGCAAACCTGTCAACAGAAACTTTACAAAGCCAGAAAAGATTGGGAACCTATTTTCAATGTCCTTAAAGAAAAGAAATTCCAAACAAAAATTTCATATCTCACCTCATTAATCATCATAAGTGAAGGAGAAAAAAATCATTTTCATACAAGCAAATGTTGGGGGAATACATTTCAATTAGACCAGCCTTATAAGAAGTCCTTAAGGGAGTGCATGGAACTGAAAAAAAAATGACATCAACTACCACAAAAACACACTTAAGCACATAACCCATAGGTCCTATTAATATAAAACAATCACACAGTCAAGTCTGCATAACAACTAGCTAGCAACACGACGACAGGATCAAAATCTCACATGCCAATACTAACCCTGAATGTAAATAAATGACCCACTTAAAACACATAGAATTGCAAACTGTATAAAAAGAAAAGATCCAACTATCTTCTGTCTTCAAGAGACCCATCTCATATGTAGTAACAACCACAGGCTCAATGTAAAGCCATAGAATAAGATCTATCATGCAAGTGTAAAACAAAACAAGAAGTTACTACTCTTAGATAAAACAGAGGTTAAACCAACAAAAATTAAGAAGTACATTTCATACTGATAAAGTCTATAACATAATAAGAAGACTTAACTATCCTAAGTATGCGCACATCCAACATTGGAGCACCCAGATTCATCAAACAAATTCTTCCTGGCCTACAGAAAGACTTAGACAGCCATACAATAATAGGGGGAGACTTCAACACCCCACTTACAGTGTTAGACAGATTATCCAGGCAGAAAACCAGCAATTAAATTCTGGCCTTAAACTTGATACTTGGCAAATCAGACCTTATAGACTTCTATAGAACACTCCATCCAACAACCACAGAACATACATTCTTCTCGTCTGTACGTGTAACATATTCTGAGATCAGCCACATGCTTGGTCATAAGGTAAGTCCCAATAAATTAAAAAAAAAAAATCATACCAAGAACACTCTCAGGTTACAGTGAAAGAAAAATAAAAGTTGCTATCAAGATCTCTCAAAACTACAAAAAATGTATGGAAATTAAATAACTTGCTCCTGAATAACTAATTGTGTAAACATATAAATTAAGTCAGAAATCCAAAAATTCTTTGAAATTAATGAATGTAGAAACACAACCTACCAAAATCTCTGGATGCAGCTAAAGCATTGTTAAAATGAAAGTTTATAGGACTAAACACCTTCATCAAGAAGTTAGAAAGATTACAAATTAATGATCTAACTTTGCACCTAAGGGAATAAGAAAAAAAAAAGAGAGAGAGAGAGAGAACAAACAAACCCCAAAGGCTATTGTAACCAAAACAACATGATACATCTACAAAAATAGATATATGCACTAGTGGAGCTGGTTATCTTTTGTGTCCAGAAATAAAGTGACACATTTACAACCATTTGATCTTCAAAAAAGTCAACAAAAATAAATAGTGGGGAAAGGACTGTGCCACTTTCCTGTGGGGAAAGAACTCCCCAGGGATAAATTGTTCTGGGAAACTGACTAGCCATATGCAGAAGTATGAAAGTGGACCCTATATAATAATTAATTTATGATAGATTAAAGATGTAAATGCAACACCTCCATCTATAAAATTCTACAAGAAAACCTAATAAATACACTTCTTAATGTTGACCTTGGCAAATAATTTTTAACTAAGTCACTATGAACAATTGTAACAAAAACAAAATTAATAAGTGGAACCTAATTAAACTAACGAGCTTTTGCACAGCAAAAGAGACTATCAACAGAGTAAACAGGCAATGTAGGGAATGGGAGAAAATATTTGCAAACTGTGCATCTGTTAATGGTCTAATATCCAAAAACCTATAAGGAACTTAATAAGTAAAAAAATCACACCCTTAAAAAATTGGCAAAGGACATTAACAGATATTGCTCAAAATAAGAAATACACACAGTCAATGAGCATTGAAAAAAATGCTCATTATCACTAATCAGAGAAATGCAAATCAAAACTATAGGGAGATATCCTCTCACATGAGTCAAATTGGCTGTTATTAAAAAGTCAAAATACAGTAGATGCTGTTGAGGCTGCAGAGAAAAGGGAATGCCTGTACACTCTTGGTGGGAATGTAAACTAGTTCAGCCACTGTGAAAAGCAGTTTGGAGATTTCTCAAAGACCTTAAAACTGAGCTACCATTCAACCCAGGATTGCCATTACCGGGTGTATATCCAAAGAAAAAATATAATTATAACAAAAAGATACATACACTCATGTATTCATGTCATGCCATTCACAATAGCAGAGACAGAGAATCATCCTTGTTGCCCATCAATGATGGATTGGACAAAGAAAATTAGACATACAAATACCACAGAATATTACACAGACATAAACAAGAATGAAATCATGTGCTTTGCAGCCATACGGAAGTAGCTTGAGGCTATAAGTCTAAGTGAATTAATGCAGAAAAAGAAAAAACAATACCACAAGTTCTCTCTTATAATTGGGTGCTAAACATCAACCACCCACAGACATAAAAATGGAAATAATAGACACTGTGGACTGCTAGATGGGAGGGAAGAGTATTCCTTAAGTTAGATTTTATTCCATTAGGTAGATGGAGGGAGGTGGGATGCATCAAAAAGCTACCTATTGGGTACTATGCTCACTGCCTGAGTGCAATATACCAATGTAACAAGCCGGCACATGTACCTCCATGTATGTAAAATAAAAGTTGAACAAGTAGTGACTTGTGACTTTGTAGTGTGTTCTGAATTTTTATTACCATGATAACAAGTGACTTTGCCTCTACACAATCAGTTCATGCTGCAATATAAATGGAAGCTGAGAGCTTTCCTGAGAGGGCTTCCTTGGTGAATATGCACGGTGTTATAATTCAATGGAAGACAAGTGCATTTCTGTATTAGCAGAATAAGCTCATATTCCTCAATAAGATTAGGATCACCCCAATGGTAAATTACTATGTGAAGGGTTACTTGAAATCAAGGGAAAATTTGGAATGGTTATTGGAGGAGGCAATACATAAGTTTGGCTTTGGATCCAGTTGCCAACATAAGGAATATATGCTCTACCCAGAGCCTCTATGCTATCCATGTAATCATATGCATATGTATTTAACTAATTTTTTAATCTATTATTTTCATTCATTATTTATTGTACATTCTCAACATAGGAGCAAAATAAAACCAGAAGGAAATAGTAATAGCTGAGAGAAGTGAGGCTTGGAATTGGATATAGTAACTGAAAGAGAGTTAGAGTGTAGTTTCTTTGAAATCAGACTAATTGAATTCTAAGTAAATGTATAAATTTTGAAAATTTGGGAAAGTTGTGATATTTTGGAGTTCGGCAACCACAGTGAGGTTGTTGTTGAGGCTGTTAAAGATCCATTCCCTGACATTTTGGTAACTGACATTCAATTTGTACTTCACTGTTTTTCATAAAAGAAATTGTTTTCACTCCTAGCATCTGGAGGTGGTCTCAGTACGTCCTACAATATTGCTTATCAGGGTTGGATCAGGAGTGAATAGGTGACCCTATTTGAGAAAATCAGAAAAAACGGAGAGAGCTGACATGGTTCCCCAAACAGAAAATATCCAGAATATGTTCTCTATATTTCTGGATATGAATGGGGACACGTGCCCAGGACTTACTAAATATCTTGCTTTGAAACCGGGAAAAGGGTCATCCTTTTTTTGGAACTGATCTAGCAAAAGCAGAAGGAAATTTGGCCTTGGTGATAGTGCTAAACTAGTGAAATATGGCTTGCTTGAAGCCTGCATTACCTCTGAGCTTTTCAGTTTTTAATTTGCATAAACCAATTTGTATTCTTTTTAAGTCTATTTTAGGTAGGTTTTCATTTAGTTGTAATATAAAGAGTTCCACCTGTCCCAAGTATCTATCAGGAAAAAGAAAAGAAAAAGTGAGAGAAGGTAAGGAAGGAAGGTGGCAATTTAGAGAGGAGCAGAGAAATTCTAGGGAGTCATAACACATCTAGGGTTTACCACACTCTCATCCAAAGCCTTAATGTGGAAGAAACAGAGGGGAGTAGTGGTTTCTACAATTTTGTATCAACTTTATGTTCTCTTTTTTTCATATAATTTTCAGTACCAGGAAGTTTAATTTTCTCCTTGCAGTAGTAGGGGTGGGGAGGAGTATTTCTCAAGTTAGAGTTTTTTAGATCTTACTCTCTCATTTCTTTAAAGATATATGTAACATATCACTGATCGAATTTTGTTTAAAAAGCTGTCTTTTCAATAGGTCATCAAGTTTATTTAATAGAGAAAAATAGGATGCTTACATTGATGGAAAACAAGAACTAGAAATGGAAACCACATTAAAAATAAATGTAAAACGGAAACCATGTTTTCTGTTCCCAGTGTGAAATGGCAAAATGAGAGATTGAAATGCTGAAGAAGTCTATCCATATGGATGTTACAGAACCAGGAGACTTTTGTTTTGTTTTGTTTCATTTTCTACTTCATTTTCGTCAAGGATAAATAAATAGGTAAAAGTTAGGAAATTGATCAGTTTGCATCGTACTGTTTTTATATGTTTTCTATCAGATTAGAAACTGGGCCTTCAATAAAAATATTCTGTAAACTGACGAAGATTCTCTCCTTTATCAAATTTTAGTTAAGCTCCTCTGAAACCTCAGCTCACCTAGGCCTGAGCTTTGGTCTTCTTCATTCATCTCTGTATTATCCATTTTTATCACGCATACTGTGAAGTCAGTATAGCTAGCCAGAATCTCCCATCCTTGATATCTATCTGATCACCTTCAATATCTGAACAAATTTCTCATCCCTCACCAACCCCCACTTGATACCCAATCGCCATGGCCAGCCTTCAGCAAGAATCCTGTCAAGTAGGTTTAGCCAGTACCCTCTCTTACTCCAGATTGTCCTCTTAGTATTTTTTTCTTCCACTGACCTCTACCCTATTCCTTAGCTATAAATTCCATACCTTATTGTATTCAGAGTTGACCCCAATCACTCTCCCTTATTGCAAAATCCCACTGCAGTGGTTCCTATACCTATCAAAATTGTCCTGAGTAATGAATGATAAGGCAGGCATTTCCATGGGTCACAATAATTTTTTAACAATTACATAAGCAAACACTGAACTTGGAATTATGAATACTGAATATCATGCAATTCACTACAAAGTAAGAATGAAGCTTTTCCCCACACTTTTTAAAATACAAAAACTATATACTTTCTTCCTATATGATGTTTTTAAATTTTTTTTCTAAGACACTTGGGGTATCTCTTGGAAATGCCAGTTAATTAATTGACTTAAAGAAAAAACAAAAAAACAAAGTATATGCATATACAATCACCATGCGCAATATTAACTTTTTCCAACTTGCTTACTTCTACATTTAAATGTATACTTTATTATTTAAAAATGAGTCAAATTTTTGAAAAGACCAAGTGGTTATGCAATTCATATCTAATATTATTCTAACCCCTGATGTTAATTTTTCATCCCTATAAAAAATCACTTTTAACAATTTCACTTTTTTCTTTTGAGATGGTTTCTATGCATATATATAATAATATAAATGTAGAAATATTATAAAATGACTCCTCAAACTTTTCAATTGGTGTATGTCTTTGTTTTCATTCTTGATTTTTTTTCTACCCTTAAGTATTATTTGACACTAAATGATAATTAAACATGAACAAAAGTATAGACATAAATATTTGAATAATTGAAATATATATTTAATACAGATGTTAAAATACTAAAATCTAGATAAGTAACATATAGATATAAAATATAAATATAAAACATATTTAAATATAGATGTAAAAACTCTGTGTGCATATTTTATACAAATGAAAACTAGTAAACAGTATTTGTTTTGGTTTATTTTTAATTATCACTTCACATTAGAAATTATTAGAACATATTTAATTATTCAATACTGTTGATATTTGTACATTCATTTGCTATGTTAATTCAACTATCTATTGGTGAATATTTAAGTGATTTCTATTCCAATTATTATAAAAAATGCAATGTCAATATTTTTGACCATCTTGTATATATTGGCACTTCTTCTTTTTTTCTTTCTTTTTTTTTTTGAGACTGAGTCTCGCTGCGACACCCAGGCTGAGTACAATGGCGTGATCTTGTCTCACTGAAACTTCTGCCTCACGGATTCAAGAGATTTTCCTGCCCCAGCCTTCTGAATAGCTGGGATTACAGGCACCTGCCAGTATACCCGGCTAATTTTTGAATTTTTAGTAGAGACTGCGTTTCACCGTATTGGCCAGGCTGGTCTCAAACTCCTGACCTCGAGTGATCCACCTGCCCAGCCTCCCATAGTGCTGGGATTACAGACGTGAGCCACTGGGCCCAGCCTATTGGTACTTTTTCTAAAAGAGAAATTGCTGGTTTTATTTTAACGTTATAACTTTTTTTTTTTTTCTTTTCTGAGATGGAGTCTCAGCCTGCACTCCCAGGCTGGAGTGCAATGGTGTGGTCTCAGCTCACTGCAACCTCTGCCTCCTGGGTTCAAGTGATTCTCCCACCTCAGCCTCCCCAGTAGCTGGGACTACAGGTGTGTGCCACTGCACCTGGCTAATTTTTGTATTTTTAGTAGATACGGGGATTCACTATGTTGGCCAGGCTAGTTTCAAACTCCGACTTCATGATCCGCCCCTCTCGGCCTTCCAAAGTGCTGGGATTACAGGTGTGAGCCACCACGCTAGGCTAACATTATAACTTTTAACATTACAGCATGTTATCAAATTTTCCTTTAAAGGACTTTTTCAAATTGCACCAATTTCTTAAATTCTTAGAAATACTATAAACTACTCTTGATCTGAAGAGTGAATAAATAAAATATATGAATTTTAGCTTAACATTTGTATTTTTAATTACGAAAAATCTGATATTCTCATAGATGTTAAATTCATATATACTATGAACAATGGTTTATTGTATTTATTCATTATTTTAAGTATTTATAACAATCACAATGATAAGGAACTTAGCCGTTGCATATAATAAATTTCAAATTTGCTTTTTAAAATTATTTACTAGACTTCCTTTCCGCTTGAAATGCTATTTATATAGTAATCCACATTGCTTGCTCTTGAATTTTCTTCCACTGTTTTTTCTCAGGTAGTATTAAGGAAATCATCACTAAACCCGCATTTAGAATTTTCATATGTAATCTTTTGTTGCCTGTCCTCCAGATTACCCCTCCACTGCTGTGCATTTTCATTTTTTATACCACTTGCCACATTCTATCCTGTACAGTTTTATGAGATATTTGTTGCTTATCTTTTTTACTTCCTGCTGGAATTTAAACTCTAAGAGGTCAGGCATCTTTATCTGCTTTGTTAAATCACATAACCCAAGTTCTGGAATAGTGCCTGGCACATAGCGGGCACAAATACAAATATTTGTTGAATAAATGTATCTTCTTTTACTTAAGGTAATAGTTGTCACTCTAAAGAGCCAACGAAGACTCTAGGATGTATATTCCCTCAGTGTACTGACAGTCTGCTATACAGATAGTAATATGAACATTTAGGGGTACATTTAGGGGTACACACACAAAATTTGCATAAATAAGGCAATCATTATAATAGCCATACACATAATCTTCCCCAGCTTAAATTTTATTTGACCTTTTATCAATCTCTTAATTTGGATGATGTGTGTGTTAGTCCTAATTATTCTCTATTTTGAATGACTCCTTGTACTTTATTAAGTAGCTCAGATAAGGAAAACATTATTCATTCTTTAGAAAAGTTGTTTCTATTTCACTTACATCTTTTATTGAAAAAGTCATTCTAGTAGAAAATACGGTAAAGCAACTCTTGCTGGAAACTATTCAGAAATGTCTATTGAAATTAGAAGGAGATGTTCCAGCAGGATAGGCTGTTAATTTAGTGTATATTTTTTAATAAACTCAGACTCACTTGTGTGTGTGTGTGTGTGTGTGTGTGTGTGTTTTGAACGAATACTATTTTATTTCCTTTTTTAGAGAAATGCAGTAGTCTATAATGGCTCTTTCATATTTTTCCCCATAAGCTACTAGACCTATTCTTGATATTGTCTCAAACTTGGCAAACACAAATTATAAAGAGGTGATCGCTTAACACTTGGCAGGCTTTTCATTTTATTTTTAGCATGAATTTTAATCTTCCTTGGGGTTCATGGCACAATAACTTTTATGACAACTGGTGGTAACTAAAGATAGTGAAAGTAGAAATAACTCTCCAGCAAGTTAGTGAAATAAACTGTAAGATATTCAAACAGTGATATTTTCTCTATTCATTGAACTTGTCATGATTCTGAATATGTCATTTTACAGACACAATATTGTAACCAAAATTCTGTTTTAAAAATCCGGCATAAAGTAGTTTTTCTAACAGCAAAATCTGTGTTCTTACCTATTCTGCTATGCCTATTTTACCAACTGGCTCCAAAAAAATTACACTTGCCAAACCAAATGAGAAAAATTGACAAATGACATATCTTAAATACAAAGCACTGTAATTCAAAATAAAAAAAATACAGAATTGTCATATTTTAGTAAACATCATATCAACTGATTGAAAGTCATTCTTTTCAAGGATTAAAAAAAACTTGGAAGCCTGAATATACTGTGTACAAAAATGTCACTGACAATGAATATCAACCACCACATTAGATCAATCAGTGTTTAGCCCTCTAATTCATTCTTAATATTGGTATGAGACTTATTAATTGGCAATGATGTAGTCTGTTCTACACCCGAATAATCATCTAAGTTAGGAGTGGTATAGAAGTATTATAGAAACAAAAGAAATGACTAAAGTAAAAGTAAAGGTATGGTTGTGGATGAGATTGTTTCAGAAAAAATTTAAAAACTTGTAAAATAACCTGTGTTTCTGAGACAGGTATATATATATAAATTATGCACAAAGGAGTAAGAGAAAAATAATTGTGGACCATAACTTTGAGGTTTTGTAATTGGCTAGAGTAAACTATTTTTCACAATTCTATTTCATATATGTTTCACACTAGGGTAGGGGAAATGTTGTGCTATTTGGAGAGCAAAAAGAAAACAGCAACTGTTTTACAGCTCACACATATAATTGCTGACCTGCTGACTTACTTCACTAGAATAAAGAAGTATCTGGGCTACCTTCTGCTGGATCCTCCATCTTTTGCAATTACTCTATCTTCTGCTGGGACCTTCATCATCCTCTCTGACTTCTAGGTCAGTATGTGTGGCCAGCTTCTTGACAAATGCTTGACTTTTGCAGGATACTCTCATTCTTCAGGTCAGAGGCAACACAGGCGAAGTGTTTTCAGTTTATGCTTTTGAGTTGCAACCTGCTCGTGATCTATCCTGCTGCACTATCTGTCCTATGGACATTACTATACAGCATCAGATAAGAAGAGAATAACTTTGGAGACATCTTGGCCAGTCTCAGAATTGTATAAACCATTTCCTAATTACAAATTTTTTAAATGAATGCGGAGTCCCACCTTTTCATTGAACCCTGAATGATAGATGCTTTTAGACAAGCTTTAAGATGCAGGATGCAGATAGAATGCAGCATGTGACTCTTACTGGTCATATGAAAGATCTTGGACATTTAATTTTTTAAACTTTGTGAAGGGATGAAGATCATCATCAGGTTTACAGTTTGTAAAATTATTCTGCCTGAAACATATAAACTGTTTAAGGAAGAACAACTGGGGAGAGATAATACAAAACTATTGCAACAGTCAGACAACAGTTTATGGTAACTTTGTCTAGGTAGATGGTTATGAAGAAAGACATAGAGAAGATATGGGTAAAAGTCACAGCAATTGGTGAGATGTATTCTGGTATTAAAAAAGGGAATATGAAGAATGATTCTGACTTATTTGGAATGAGTAGATTTAATTTATTTTATCACTGAGGAGAATTTTTATGAAGGAATACATGAGTTCTACTTTGTCATAGTTTGTCTACTTTAAGGTAGTTTTGACTTATGCAATTGAAAATATTAAGTTATTAAATGTATAAGATGATTGCTTAGAGAAGTCAGAAAAGGTGTATACAATTTTGAGTCATCTATGATTACGGATGGTGTCTACTAATAAAGAATGCTGAAAGAGAATAGACATTGGCATTAATTGCCTAAGAAGTTTCAAGATGTATTAGCATTATAAATTCTGGAGTGTAACATCTTAAGGTATTTGGAATTTATTTGTTAAATTGTAAATCACTCCTCTAATCATAAAATTTATGACATACTAATAATGATAAATTTAATTAGACAAAACATTTTTTACTAAAAATGCATTCAGCTGAATATGATGAAGTACCAATTTTGTTAAGACTACATTCATCAGAAGGTTGACTCTAGTTTCCAAGCATACATTATTTTTTCCAAAATATTCACTGAAAATGTCTCAAGTATTATAGTCCTCATGTATTTTTAACTGAAAAATATATACACGTAATTTAATTATTAATATTTCCACATAATTATTATAGGTAATATAATTTATAATTCTAAATAAAATACTGCATTCAGAATCCTGTTAAAGACTCTCGTGGTTCTTCTTACTTACCAAGGAACTCAATAAAATATTTTATTGCAAAAATATTTAAAAGCATATTCAATATATAATTTTACTGGAAAAATTGCACATATATGTGTTACTACAGATGGGCGGGAAGACAGTGTGTGAGATATACATTTTTTATACAAAAGAGAGTCGAATAATATTGACAGGTGAAATGCTAATCTAAGTCAGAGTCATAAAAATCTAATTTTTTAAGAAACACATGGAAGATTGCCTTGGCATTGTTGTTAAAAATTCTTTTCGAGAAAACTCACAAGTACTTCTTGCAGGCAAGACTGAACTCCAATACCTACGCATCTACCAAACCGCCTGAATTGCCCATCATCATTGATCCCTCACTTGACCTCTTCTCATGGCAACGTATGGGTGACTTTGTGAGGTGAGTATATCTAAAGCATTTTACTTTATATACATCACAGTCTAAATCTCTTTCTGTAGAGTGAAAATCATTGAAGCATGGTTTTCTTATGTTGTACTCTAGTGCACTTTGCTCTATGAAAGTCTGTAATAATTCATATTTTCTTATTTTTTTTTTCCAAGATGGAGTCTTGATCTGTTGCCCAGGCTGGAGTGCAATGGCATGATCTCAGCTCACTGCAACCTCTGCCACCTGGGTTCAAGTGATTCTCTTGCCTGAGCCTCCTGAGTAGCTGGGGTTACAGGCACCTGCCACCATGCCCAGCTATTTTTTTGCATTGTCTAAGTACATATTTAAACCAAGGGCCTATTGTGACATCAAAATCAATGTCACTTATAAAGCCATAAATAATTTAGTATTTCATAGAGACAGTACAATAGAGTTCTAAGTCACAGATACAAAATATTAATTATTTTCATGCTGCAGATAGTACTTTTAGGTGGAAATTTGGTCCTGATTTATACCTGATTGCTTGTGATTTTTGAAGAACTATGTTTATGGTCTGCCATGCATAGCAGAACACCAAGGAGGCAATGACTCCTCACCTAACCTACACATGCTTAAGAGCCTCTTTCCACCTTACTGCAGATATCATGTGAAAAGAATTACGTGCTGATGTGGTATCTTTAGAATATTCTATATGATGGCAGTCACAGTTGTGCAACTGGAAGTAATTATAATTTGCACTGCTGTAGTTATAGAAGTGTATGCAATAATTTGCTATTTGACAGGAATCCTTATAATAAGAGGAAAAGCAATCATGTGGACAAAAGCTGTGGAAGATTGAAAGTAATATTGGACCTGTTCTTCTCTGATAAGAAGCAGGAGTTACAGAATATTTCCATTTCTGTGACTCTAACTTTATAATCAATAATATTTGTCAAAAAAAGCCAAAGCTTTTCGAAGCTACTGAAATTACACAACTGGGGACATTCAAATAAAAATATGAGAATATGTTCTTTTTAACAATTGGCTAGGGCATTCCTGCCAAATAAAAACAATCATAATGAAAAGAATTAAGGCATTAAGGGAACATCCAGTTGCTAAGTATAGCTAAAGGTTGTGGCCGTTATATAAGGAATAAATGTATGGAGGCTCTGAAAGCTAGAAAGAAGACTGTGATTCCATGAGAATGAATGGTAATACGCAAATACATTGCATATATTAACTATGTGAATGACACAGGAAAGATAATTTGCATAAAAACAACAAAGCTATATGATTTTTTTTTTTTTCTTTTGGAGACAGAGTCTCGCTCTGTCGCCCAGGCTGGAGTGCAGTGGCGCCATCTCGGCTCACTGCAAGCTCCGCCTCCCAAGTTCATGCCATTCTCCTGCCTCAGCCTCCCGAGTAGTTGGGACTACAGGCGCCCGCCACCACGTCCGGCTAATTTTTTGTATTTTTAGTAGAGACGGGATTTCACCGTGTTAGCCAGGATGGTCT
>NW_012106319.1:365270-370478 GCF_000951045.1 Mandrillus leucophaeus | reverse complement strand
TGTATTTT
This sequence comes from Mandrillus leucophaeus, assembly GCF_000951045.1. Taxonomy (NCBI): domain Eukaryota; kingdom Metazoa; phylum Chordata; class Mammalia; order Primates; family Cercopithecidae; genus Mandrillus; species Mandrillus leucophaeus. The sequence continues at coordinate 370,470 of NW_012106319.1, read as the reverse complement.
AATCAATCATTTATAATGATATGTAGCCACATTAAGTATTAAGTTAAAAATATTTTCATAATGCAAAATAACATAAGGCTCCTAAGCAAATGATGGAAGTATATTTACTGTCTCCTTATTTTCGTTTAATCTCCTGTCTTCTAATTCTTTCACACTTTCCGAAAGCATGAATTGTTTTTATAAATTGTTGACTTTGCCCAGAAGGCTTCACTTTCCTTTTTACCAGTACCTGAAATAATTACAATATTTAAATTATCTAACTGTAAAATTTTTCACTCTATCCTTTTTTTTCGACTTCAGGAGATGCTTCTTATATAAGATCCTGAGTATAAAGAATAACAAGATAAATCTTTTTTTAAAAAAATGAATCACTGTTGGAAACTTTCTGTTTCTTGTCTGGAAATTAATCTTTAACGATAGTGAGAGCTTCATAGTTTTCTGGGAATAGACTACCTGAATTTTAATCCCGCTTGTAGCAATTAGTAGCTGTGTGACTTTGGGCAAATTACATAAAACCTCTCCACCTCAATTTCTTCATGTTTAAAATGAGGATTATTATAAAACCCATTTGATGATGGTATTTTAAAAATTAAATGAGTTAGTAAATACAAATATTTTGGCTAATATCCAAAACATTGGCAATGTTGCTATCATGGCTTCATAAGTTTTGTCCCAGCCATAATGAAATAATTTTAGTTTATAGATCTTCCTTCTGTTTCCTACATGTTAGATTAAGTACATGGTACTTTCCTTGCCTAGAAAGTTCCCTTTCCCTGTCTTCCTATGAATAATTTTTAATCTTACTTTTCTTTCAGTTCTAAATTTTAATAGTTTTCTATTGCAGTGTAGCAAACTGTTGCAAACATCACATATTTTCTTTCTTTCTTTTTTTTTTAAAAAAAGAGAACATATTAATTGTTTCTCTGTGTGGGTCAGGAGTCCAGGGACACCTTAGCTGGATCCTCTGCTCAAATTCTGTGAGTCCTGTAAACAAGGTGTTGTCCAGGATGCTTTTTATCTAGACCTTTGGGACCTCTTCTATGCATAATCATCTTGTGGGTAAAATTTAGCTCTTTGTGGTTACAGACTGAGGAGATCAGCTTCTAAAGGCATGGCCATTCACTACCTTAAGGTCAACAATAGCGTCTCCCTGACCTCTAAGTTCCCTTTTAGGGATTCACATAATTAGGTCAGGCATACCCAGGTTAATTCCCTTTTGATTAACTCAATGTCAAAAGTTATTGGAGGGTTTTTAAAAAATCCCTGTAAATATAACAATTCCCACCTACAATCAAGGGTGAACATTATACAAGAAGTACAAAGGAATAGGTAACGTAGGGGCCATTTGAGAACTCTGACTACTTCAGTCTATTTTCTAGCACTGATAATTTAGTTCTCTCCCATTTTCAAAATACATTTTCGCCTATCAGAACATATCCCAGAGTCTCATCCCATTATAGAATCAACTCAAAGTCCAAAATCTCATTATCTAAGTCATCTATGTACAGGTGTCTAAGAACAATTACTTTCCATCTGTGGACAAACCCAAAGGCCCCTATAATTTATAGCATTCAATGATAAGACAAGCATAAGATAACAATTAGAAACATTTGGTTCAAAAAGAGAGAAAATAAAAGGAAAAAATAAATCACTTGATCCTAAGACTTCTGAAATCCACCAAGGCAAGTGTTGGATTGTCCTTGATTAGCTTTTAAGGTCTGGGAATAATTCTTCACAGTTGTTGACTTCACCTCTGGGATCGTGGTTCCATTTTCGGAATCATTGCTCCTTTTTTTTTTTCCTTCATGAAAGGTAATATGTGTTTTCAGTTAAGCACTTATGAGGTTTCTACCTGCCAAAAGAATTTTGTGAGACTGACAGCTTTATTTCATTACACACTATCTCTGTCCTTTTTACTCCCAGCTGCCACTAGTTCTGTGGAAACAATTTTCTCAAGGACTCTGTGAGCCTTCATGGCTTTCAAGGGGATTTAATTCATCAGACAAACACCACAATCACAAATCTTTTGGAGATAATCTTTTCTCTATCTTTGGCTCCTGCTGAGATGAATGAGAGACAATATCTCTAAGCTTCCTAGAGACCCTCTTGTTAATTTGAAAGGTTCTGTGATTTACACCCTTAATCTCTTCGATGGACTCTTTGTGTTACTGTGGACTCTGACCTTTTGCTCTTTCTGAAGGTTCAGCAAAAGGTTGTGTAGCCACACACTTAGCCAGTTCTCTATGCCATGCTTTCGGAAGTCCTTTCCAAATTTTAGCATCTTTTGCCTTTTTGATGGACTGAAAATTTTAAAAAATCATTCAGTCCTATTTTCTTTATGTTTAGCAATCATTTCCTCACTTTCTCTCTTTTCCCTCACATTTTATGGTAAATAGTAAGAAAAAAACAGTGAGTGCCTTCAACACTTTGCTTTGAAATCTCCAAGTTATATCTACAAATTTTTCTTATAAGCTTCTCTTTCCATATAACTTCAGGACATACAGGACATCATCTACATTAGGTATTTCTCCTAATGTAGTTTTCAGCCTCTGCATACCAAGGATCTGACCTTCTCTAATTCCTCAGTGGGATTCTCCCTACTTTCTTCTAAGTCTTCAGTATGCTCAATATCCTGATGTCTGTCTTCAGTCTGCCAAATTAATTTATACTTTCTCCATCATACTCCCTCAAAGTCTGTCTGATTCCATTACCTGGTTCCAAAGTTTCTCCCATATTTGAGATGTTAGTTGCAGCACTGCTCCATTTCTTGTATCAAAATCAATTAGTTTTTTTTTTTTTAATTCTACGTGACAAGTTATGACAAGATAGTTTCTTAATAAAACACTCGTTCATCATCTCACAGTCGCACGTGCTGAGAGTCAAGGGATGGCTGAGCTGGAACATCGGTTCAGTCTTTCCAAGGGCTACATTCCAAGATGCCTACAAAGTCTTCATTTTCACTTGAAGCTAAGGGCTGTCGTTCAAGTTTCTTTAGATTGTTGGCGGAATTTAGTTTCTCGTGGTGGGATTTTTGAGATTCTTATCTTGTAGAGGCTCTCTGTCTCCACTGAAAGTTCCTAACAGCAAAAATGTCTCTCTGACTCTTAGTCTTGTTTTCTAGGGCTCCAATTGTTGGATTCGTCCTGTTCAAAAAGGTCAATCTTGACTAATTCAAAGTGAAGTAATAAGGACCTTTACTTGCAACTGTAAAAAATTTCCTCTTCTTTGCCATATAAAGTAATACCATCTCGGTAATACTACCCATTATAGTCACAGATCAAACCCTCATTCAAGGGGAGGGAATTATTCAGAGTGTGAAAATCCTGGGGGCCATCTGGAATTCTACCCACCATATCAGTCAAACGGTACCTTTCCATATGCAATCACTCTATGTCCTCCTAGAGCACTCTGAAATCTTAATATCTGTAATCCCTGGAAACTGAAGATGCAGTGACTCTGCCTCTTTTTTGTTTTTGTATAATTTCCATGTTTCTTAGTTAATAATCTTCACACTTAGGTTCTTCGCGTACCAGTTGAAGATAATACAAACCCTCATCTTTCACAAGAAAAAACTAGGGTAAGTTTTCTAAATATGATATTTTAAAACTACCAGTGAGGTCTTCAACAAAAATGCTCTCATATCTTCACTGAATGAATGTTGATAACATCACTATTCATAATAGACACAAACTGGAAATGATGCAAATGTTTTTCAACAGTAGAAGAGATAAAGACATTGCAGTATATTTCTACAATAACATAGTAAGCAGCAATAAGAATAAATAAACTACAACTAAACTAAAAATATAGAGAAATTTATTGCACAAGCTATTTAGGGCAAAAGCTGAAAACAGATTTGTATAAATCATAGAATTATATATTTTTAAAATGTTCCAAAACAAGCTGAGCTAATTTAGATTGTTCAAAATGAATATAACCCTGAAAGGAAGAGTGAAAATGATTTGAAGGGACATTCTGTGTTGAGGTTAATGTTTTACTTGTTGATCTGGATTTTTAAAATATGAGTTAGCTCAACTAGTGAAAATTCTTTGAGCTCTATACTAATGAATGGTGCACAATCCTACATGTGATCTATACATCAATAAAAAGTTCAAGAATATACAAAGGAAATGATAACCACAAGAAAACTTATAGAAATAAAATATCCTCAAATAAAAGCAAACAAAATATAAATTATCATGTACATGAAGAATACATTTTCAATAACATGTTCTCTTTTCATACAATGCTCTTGCCCTTTACATTATGTTATAAATGAAATTAAATTGCAGTTTAGAACTATTAACTTCTGCATATTGTAGCACCAGCAAATTTTCTGAAATAAAACTGTCTCTTCCATTTTCCACAGATGAGGTAGAAGGAGGAGTTCGCCCCTGGCACATTTTTTGCTGTCACCTACATTTTAACAGAGAGTTTGAAGTTTTTATTTTGTTTCGTTTTGTTTTCATTATACTTTAAGTTCTGGGATGCATGTGCAGAACATGCAGGTTTGTTATATAGGTATACAAGAGTCATGATGCAACTATCAACCCATCATCTACATTAGGTATTTCTCCTAATGCTATCCCTCCACTAGCCCCCAGTCCCCCGACAGGCCCCGGTGTGTGATATTCCCCTCCCTGTGTCCATGTGTTCTCATTGTTCAGCTCCCACTTATGAGTGAGAACATGTGGTGTTTGGTTTTTCTGCTCCTGTGTTAGTTTTCTGAGAATTATGGGTTCCAACTTCATCCTTTTTTATGGCTACATAGTATTCCATGGTGTATATGTGCCACATTTTCTTTACCAGTCTATCATTAATGGGCTTTCGGGTTGGTTCAAAGTCTTTGCTATTGTGAATAGTGTTGCAATAAACATACCTGTGCATGTGTCTTTATGGAAGAATGTTTTATAATCCTTTAGGTATATAGCACCCAGTACTTTAACTGCATAATTGTATCCATATGAAATATCTAGTGGATTGTGAATCTCTAAACTTTACATAATTTTTTTGTAGCAGACTTTTGTTGAAACTTGTTTTTTACATTCAACATTAGAGATTTTGTTATACTTATTCCTATAACAATTTATTATTTTAGTTATGATATAGTATCTTGTTGTATGGAAACCTTGATTTTGTATAGGTTTTATATTTTCTTCTTGGTGGACACTACCATGTTTCCAAACTTTATGTCATTGTT
>NW_012106319.1:353373-363255 GCF_000951045.1 Mandrillus leucophaeus | reverse complement strand
TTTTATTTTTTTACTTTTTAAAAAAATGTTATTTTAGGTTTGGGGGTACACATGAAGGTGTGTTCCATGGGTAAACACATGTCACAGGGGTTTGCTGTACAGATGATTTTATCACCCAGGTATTAAGCCCAATACCCAATAGCTATCTTTCCTGCTCCTCTCCCTCCTCCCCTGCTCCCCACTCAAGTAGACCCCACTGTCTATTGTTTCCTTCTTTGTGTTCGTAAGTTCTTGTCATTTAACTCCCACTTGTGAGTGAGAATATGCAATATTTGGTTATCTGTTTCTCCGTTAGCTTGCTAAGGATAACTAAAACCAAATAATTTAAGAAGTCCTATTTTGATATTACATTTTCTTTTATTTTAAAATTTGATCTTTTTAAATCTCTGTAGACTTATTCTATAAACACCATTTCTTACTTTTTTCTTTATTCCGTCTCCTTAATAGTAGAATTATAATAATGATATATCTTTTTCTTTCTTTTTTTTTTTTTTTTTGAGACAAGGCCTTGCCTCTGTCACCCAGACTGGAGCGGAGTGGTGCAATCATGGTTCACTGCCACCTCCACCTCCCTGATTCAAATGATCCTCCCACCTCGGCTTCCCGAGTAGCTGGAACTACTGGCACCCACCATCATGCCCGTCTAATTTTTGTATTTTTTGTGGAGAAAGGGTTTCACCAGGTTGCCCAGGTTGGTCTCGAATTCCTGGAGTCAAGCGATCCCCCTGCCTTGGCTTCCCAAATTGCTGAGACTGCAGGCGTGAGTTACCAGGCACGTTCGTGGTACATCTTTTGACTTTTAAGTAAGCTCTCTGTTCATGGTGTAGAATTTCTGTTGCACTTTTATCAGAAATAAATTTCTACCTTAGTAACTTTTACTGTTTATAAATATCATCAACACACAACTATTCTTTTCTCTCAGTGTTTACTGTATAGGATATTATTTTCATCTTAATTATCATACTTAGCTTTTTGTAATACTTATGATTCATTGAGATAAATAATGTCTTACTAAAAAGTATAATTTGATAAGAATAACAACCTTTGTAATTTAAAAATATTTAGCAACTTCCAATGAGACATTTTACTTTAGAGAATGGCAAGATTTCTGAAGATCTGAAAATATGGGTCTTCTTGTTTTATGCTTGAATTGATTTCTAAATAGTATACATATCTGGCTATTTTTCAGTGTTTTCAGAACTAAAACCGTTTCAATATTCTTGCCTTTATAGTTTGGGGAACAAAGAGAGATAAAAAGAGAAACAGATTCATTTTCTCACAATAAATTTTCTTTATGTTGCCATTTGTCCTGACTCAGTTTCATTGTCTTAATGAATCATTCAGAATGGTCTTGTGATTGAAACCAGTTACTTTTCTGATAACAAGGATGTAATTTGACAGAAAGTATATGGGGTCTAATGAACATAAGTTCTGCCACTTTAAGTAATTTGTTGCTTTGGCAAATTTCTTAACCACTCTGTGTCATAGAACCTTGGAAATAAAATCCCTGATAAGGATGACATAAGATTATTGTGAAGACTACAAAAAATAAGTTATGCAAAAATCCATTGAAAGATTATAGTAACATAATTGTTACATACTTATTTTCATTTCCATGGGGCAAAAAAATATTTTTTTCTGACTTGCATTTTACACATTAGAAAATTGTACTAATAAAATTAAATTAACCATTATCTCTATAAAAGTAACTATTCAAACCTTAGCTTAAACAGCAGATTCATTTTATCTACAATCGCTTTACCTTTTCCTGTTAAACTCAACCATATTTTTATATTACACACACTATCTTGGATAGTCACTGTATCCTCTAAGGTTTAGGATAGAATAATGAGGAAAATACATTAAATATTTCATTATAAATGAGCTAATATTTTTTTCTACAGTTCTATCCTAAACTAAAGAAATGTTTTACTATTATCATAAAGTTTTATTCTTACTTAACAATTAAATTGACTTTCTATCTATATTCACGTTTATCTAAAAAACAGATATTGTGGGAGATATTTTACGCCTATGGGTCTATCTTTGATTGAATCATGACTTTTTATATCTACCTTTTTTCTCAGAACACTTTCTACAAAAATTCTACTCTTAAAATATTTGCCACTTTACAATCTCTATTTAATTATCTGGATTTATCCATGAGGGCTACTTTTAGATGTCTTAATTATTTCCTTAAAAACATAGAACTTCATTACTTGCTACATGACAGCCCTTTGCAAGGCATTGAAATAAAAGAGACAACATGACTCATTCTAAAAGGCATTACAGTTTAATGTCTTTTACAGGACATTTTAAAGACATTAACATGTAACATTAATGTAACACCTACCCTACCCATGGTACTAGGGTATAGGTGTTACATTTTGCAACAGAGGCTGCAATTTTTCAACAGAACAAGCTACACAAAATATTAAAGGTGCCAGTAAATATTTTATATATGCTCACATATGTATATATTATGTACATACATATTATATTATATATGTACTTATCTGTGTGTGTGTATATATGTTAGTTGGGTTGCAAAATATAGATCAACATAGCCTTTATGGAGAGTTGAAATTAGACAGATTCCCGGACAATAATAATGTATCGTTTAGATAGATGATAGGAGAAAATTCACTGTAGGCAAATAAACCAAGGAGGGCAAAGGCAGTGTGGTATTAAAGGGTGGTTCATATTTAATACAATGGAGAAGCGAGTGAATTATTTACAACAGACAGTGTTCAGATAAGTACTTGACAGGAGCTGCATTTAAAGGACCACCAATGGACAGACCCTCTGCAAGCCATATAGGATCCTGTTGACTCTAACATATCTTTTCAAATTTTATCAGGTAGACTGATGTACCAGTTATCAAGCAATTGGTTCCCAGCTCCAACACCACGCTTGTGTAACCTGCTTTGGTAAACTGACACAGGGAATCTGCAAACCACATTGTTTCTTTTTATGCGGAATTTATGTAAGTATATGCCAACATTAAGTAGTGGACTGAGACTGTAAGATTGGAAAAGGAAGACAGGATTTACACTTCTCATGTACTTCCCTTAGTTTCCTTGTGGGCTTCCTCATTCTATGGGCAGCTGCCCACCAATACTTGTTCAGCTTGGCAGCACCTATCATTTTAACAGTTGCTCAATGAAGTCTTCAGTTTTTCCAGTGTTTGCACAACCAGCATCACTGTGTTCCACCTCAAAGTTATCTGTACCACCCATTAGGTATCCCAACTTAGAGGTCTCAATGTCAGCTCCATGGGGTGAGATGGGATTGAGGGGCCTCTTCTCAGCTCAGAAACACTAGTGTAAAAAAGCATCACCTCTGCGTCAGAGGTCTTAATTTTAGTTTCAGTGGCCCCTTCTAGAACTTTCTAAATTTGAATTATTAAAACCACTTCCATTTATTCCCTCAGCACAACAATCAGTAGTTGTTTCTTGCAGTTGATACTTCCATGATATATTAGAGTTCTCTTAGAGTACTTTTAACATATCCACATAAAAACCTTGTAAATAGTTAAATTTTATTTTTCTAATTTGAAAAGATTGCTGTGCTTTCTGTTTCTGACTTGCACTGACTGGAATAACCAATGCTTCTCAAAAGCCGGAAATTGTACTTTTAAAAACTTGCTGAATGTATTCCCAAAAGATCCCAAGGCTCTTTCTTGGAGATTTTAATTCCATACTTCTGGGTCTTTAAATATGTGTATTTTTAAGAAAAAGCAGTATGATTCTGATGATTAATCAACTTTTGGAAGTTCTCCTATAAACCCACAGGGAGCCCTTTAGGCACTTTTTAAGTGAATGATTTTAGAAAGATATTTTAACAATCCATGACTATGTGAATTAATTTTGTTGGAGAAAGGCTAGAAGCTTGGTGTCCAGTTAGAAGATGTCGTGTGAAAGATTTAAGTTGAATCACGGAATTTGGGCTTAGTAATTGGAGAAGCCGTTTTCAAATATTAGACTTAAGGATTAAGATGATAGTTACACCAGCACTCTGGGGGGCAGAGGTGTGAGGGTCATGAGGTCAAGAGATCGAGACCATCCTAGCCAACATGGTGAAACCCCATCTGTACAAAAAATACAAAAATTAGCTGGGTGTGATGGTGCACACCTGTAGTCACAGCTACATGGGGGGCTGAGGCAGGAGAATCGCTGGAACCTGGGAGGTGGAGGTTCCAGTGAGTCAAGATTGCACCGCTATAGAGCTAAACTCCATCTCAAAAAAAAAAAAAAAAAAAATAGTTAAAAAAAAATTATCAGTAGTTCCATCAGGGCTTTGGGAAAATAATCTTCATGTCTAGATGATAACATTTTCTTCACAGTCTTTGTACATAAATGACTGTATTCTCATCAATGACAGATATCAGAGACTCTGCCTTTAGTTTACCTAAAAATAAATACAGCTATATAGTAAACACTCAATACATATTCACTGGATTAAAGAAAAAGGCTATAAGAAAAAAAGTCCATATACATCTACACACGTGCACATACACACATACATATGCATATATAATCTGTTTTAATGCATAGTCTCATATTTATAATTTGAATATTTTAAATTAAATGGGAAATGTAAAACTTTTATTATGCATCTATTAAATAATTCATGCATCATTGATTTTGTCTAGATATTATATAATCAAGATTAGCAAAGATTCTACTTAAATAAAGCACATGTTCATAATATTCTATTTGAAATCTAATTAGATTGTTAAGTATAATTCTAGCAGATACTCATTCTGAGTTTTTGTGGTCTTCCACAAACTTACCATGTGAGCCTATCCATTAACATTTTTCTTTAACTTAACTGTGTTAACATCATTCCTAATATATTCTCTTGAGCCGAGAGTCCCCTACTGCTTGTCTGTTTTAGTGTTTAATTGCTTCACATACTCCCAGATTGAATTCTGTAGCAATTTGCTCTCCTGGTAAAACAGTGAGTTTTTCAGCATGATTTAAATAAAAATGGAAATCATGACATGAAGATAACTCTATGTTAATAAGTCAAAAAGCAAGGGTTTCTGAAATTCTCTGTCCTTTCACTTGATTGGACAGTAATGGTGAATTATTTAATACAATAGATTTTTCAGCATGTTTAGTATTATTTCAAGTAAGATGTTAAGTCTCTACATTTAAGCCACATCCAGTTGAGCATTTCTAAGACTGTACTTAAAGGCCTTCCTAAGATAGAGGTAACCGCTTTGCATTGTAAAAATAATTCCATCAGTGTTATAAAATTATTTGTAATGATTTCAACCTGCTCCTCTTTTAATAGTTTTTTCTAAAATACAAATAAACTAACAAATAAAGATGCATTCCACTATGTTCTGCTTCTACAAACATCTATGGAGCACTGTAAGATCTGAGTTTTGAATATCTATATGCCAACAAATTAAATAACTAATTGGTAAATGACCTGTCAAAATAAAAATGGCACAAATTTTGTATATAATATAAATTATCTGATTTTTAATTTTAAGGGCTGTCAAATAACAATTTTACATTGCGATGATGCTCAATTGAAAACAGTAGTGCCACAGTCAACATTCTAAATTGCTACATATTCTGAATCAGTATCCAACCTTAATAGGACAGTGACATTCTAAATTGATACTTAATAATTACAACTCATTAGAAGTAAAATTAATTTTACTAGCCTAAAGTCATAGTTGCCAATCAAGGTTTCAAGAGTAGCTGCTAACACTGAGATGGACTATCATAATCTCTGCAAGTCAAGGTCTGCCATCTGCTGTACCAAGAGCAAACTAACTTGAAATTTGATTAAAATAAAGGGAGTCTCACTGAATGATTTTACTTAAAACCTTCCCACATAAAAATGCAAATGCAATTTTAATCAGTAAAACTCCCCATGGAAAGTACATGTGGACTAAATTTGTAAATATTTTACAGATAATTTTATAAACCAATACCCAATCATTAAACTCATGCCCTTTCTAGTTCAATTTATTTTACTTCAGATTACAGGTTTTTATGATATTTCAGAAACTTTAGGAACTCTTACTTTCATAAAAAATTATATTGATTTGCAGGCCTATTAGTGCTCTATTCACTAGAAAGTGCTATGATGGTGAACATGTTTTATATCTGCACTGTCATCTACCATATGTGCCTGATGAGAACTTGGAATATGGCTAGTGTGATGGGAAAAGTAAACATTTAATTCCACCTAATTTTAAGCAATTTAAGTTTTAAAAAACCTCATGTGGATCATAGACACTGTCTATAGGACAGCACAGCTCTTTAGCATTGTTGAACCTATAGCATTGTTGGACATACAGCATTGTTGATTGACTCTGTATTATTCTCTTGTTCTTCAGAAGTTGCTAGAGAATCTAGAATTTTTATTTCTCTCTCTCTCTTTTTTTTTTTTTTTTTTTTGTTACAGGGTCTCACACTGTCACCCACGTTGGAGTGCAGTGGCAAAATCACAGCTTACTGCAGCCTCCACCTCCTGGACTTAAGTAATCTTCTCTCCTGAGTTGCTGGGACTACAAGTGTTTGCTATCACTTCTAGTCACTATGTTTTTCAATTTTTTGTAGCAATGTGGGGGTCTTCCTTTGATGCCCAGGCTGGTCTTGAACTCGGGCTCAAACACTCATTCTGCCTTGGTCTCCCAAAGTGAGGGGATTGCAAACATAAGCCAATGAGCCTGACTAGAATTTTTCTTTCTACTAAATTACATAAAGTAACATTTTGTGGTTTCTTTCCTAGTGACTTCCAAAGTTTTATGAATGAAGATGTTTGTTTTAGTTAAAAAAAAAAAAAAGAAGAAGAAAATAAAGGAAGAAAGCAAGAGGGAAGGAAAGAAGGAAGGAAGGAAGGAAGGAAGGAAGGAAGGAAGGAAGGAAGGAAGGAGACTGAAAATTTGTTAATATAAAGTAACAAACATGTTATCAATGAAATGCGTTGCCTTGAGATTTTAAAAAATATTTTCTTCACATGGTTGTGTGTATCATATAATTAATAAAAACTAAAGTCACTTTGTGTAACTTTTTAAAAAATCACATACATGTTGAAAATGCTCATAAAGAAAATATAATGAGGGGTTTTATCTCTCACACATGTAATGAATAAGATCTAGTATTTGATAGCACAATAGGGTGACTACAGTCAACAATAATTTATTGTGCATTTTAAAATAACTGAAAGAGTATAACCAGATTGTTTATAACACAAAGAAAGGATAATGCTTGAAGTGACAGATGTCCCAATTACCCTGAAAATGAGAGAGTCTCATTAAAATATTTTCTTTCACTGTATGCCTGTATCAAAATATCTCATGTACCTCATGAATATATACAAAAATATTTAAAAATACATAGAATTCTTAAATTTATGTACTTATGTAAGGTTCTCAAAACAATTTACTTAATTCGTTTATGAATTGTAGGTAATGGAAACACAACCTCCAGATTTCACAACTGACTAAATTATTTAACCAATTGATAGGACTACTTAATTTCAAGGAGAGAAATTGCATCAGATCCCTTCATTTATAATAGACTGGACATATCTTTCCACATGACATGCTGCCGTCCTGATCCAGAGTATTTCCAAATTTCTGCAGTAAAAATAATTTATCTATAATCCCTTCTATCCCTGTCCTGAACAATTGGGTTTAGGGTTTGAATATTTCTTGGAATGTGGTTTTTGGAAACATTTCTCATACCTTCAAAAGCTCAGACTCTAGACTCATGCTCCATGAACTGAATTATAATAAAGTTAAACAAAGTAGGCCTTTTATTTATAAAGGAGGTGATTACACACAACACACACACACATACATCCACATATCCATATACTACATACATACACAAAACATGTACATGTGCCTATAAACCTAGGATATAGCAAAAATGATAATTCACAGTTATTATCATATAAAGACATTGATTAATATTCTCATTTGAGACAATCTTCACAGAGTTTTCTTTTAAAAAAAACAACTTAACAGTATCTTTATTAAACTGGATTACCTATTACCTGAGAGTGGATGTTAACATTTAAGACTCCAAACAATTTTTTCCCAATGTAAATATTAAAAAAATTCAGTTCATATACATAAAAGATTTGTGAGCGTCTTTGAAGTATTGTTACTAAAAAATGATGAAAATCAATAATTTATCATGTATCTATGCTTTGTCAATTATTCCACTAAAGAGTCCAGAAACAAAGGTACTTGATAATTATATATACCTTAAAATATGAACATGTTTGTCATTTATTTAAATATTCAGTTGTTGATTTCAACGTTTTAGTTTTTATTAGGTTTTGTAAATGAAATTTATTACAGCTTAATTTGGGTACCTTAATTTATTCTTTAATCCATGCAAATAAGAAACAGAGCTTTTATTAACTCTGTAAAAGATTTTAAGTTACAGTCTTTCATTACGTGGATTCAAAAAGTCTTCATTCAATTATTATATATTCATATCATCAAATATTCTCAATATAATTCCAATTCATTTAAACAATCTCAATATTTCTGAATGTAATATTTAACAAATTTATATGGAAATATTGACTGTATTTTCCCTAAATATTGTAGCCAGCTGAATTATTACAAATTCTTATTGCAATTTTCTGCTCCGTTTCCAATGTGCAGAACTCCCATACCAGCATGCCCACCCACTGCTACCTTGGACTCTGATTTAGCTTTAACTTTACCAGAAATTATAGCTGGTCAATATGAAAAGCAGGAAATTATAACCAGGGGCAGGAATCATTTCCCAACTCTCTCCCCTTACCTTTCAGTTAGGTGACTCAATCTAACTATTCTTTTCGATGGAATGTCAGTGGAAATAAGATGGGCCATTTCTGGGCTGAATGGCTTAGATGTTGATGTGCCATTCCACACATTCCCATCTCAGTTATGCATATTCCAACAACAATCTCAGAAGCTACATGTTTTAAAAGTTGAGTGACTGTTTGGAGCAAATTGCATTATCTTGAATACTATAGCACATTTGATTTTTCTGTTCATAGTATCTGCAAAATACACTGTCAATTACACACAAATAATATTTTGTCTTATTCTGGTATTCTGTTTTGGCAACGAATACACCATACTTATAGAAAGCAGTTGGATAATGAGAGATTTGGCATAAAGAATGTGGAATAAAGCATACAAAATGAAGTATTTACCTAAATCAAAAACTATTTTTAAAAGACTGTATCCGTTATTCTACCCAATTAAAAAATAAAAATAATACAGTTGTTGGTTCACTTTTTGTTATTCAATGCAAAATCTTTTAAACTGGCTGTTTGTGGTTTAAATATAATTCCCAAATTTCATGTATTGGAAACCTAATTTCCAAACTCATATGTTGATTGGAAGTGGAGACTTTGGAATGTAATTAGCATTAGATGAGGTCATAAGGCTGGGGCCTCTGTGATGGGACTAGCAACTTTATTAAAAGAGAAAGACATTTGAGCTGACATGCATGTGTTTGCTCTCTTGCCATAAAATGATCTTCACCAGATGCTGGTGCTGTGGTTTTGGATTTTCCAGTCTCCAGAACTGTAAAACATAAATTTTTTTTTTTAAATAAATTACTCAGTTTATGGTATTTTATCATACAAACAGAAAAAAAGAATACACTTTTTAAAATGAGAACATGAAAATAATTTGTTGAAAATTGGTAGATCAAATAATAATTAAGTACATTATCTAAGAGAAAACGGAACAAAAGTTTAAAATGTGCATGTGTGTGTGCGCGTGTTTGTGTGTATGTGAGTGTTTGCCTTTTCTGACCTTATTTTTGAGACTTCCATTATTTGAATTGTGTAGAATTTATGCGTGACATTTGTATTTCAAAATTTCTTTGAAGCAAA
>NW_012106319.1:351748-352908 GCF_000951045.1 Mandrillus leucophaeus | reverse complement strand
ACATAGCAATCTCAAAAGATAATTGTAATTTACATACTGTATTATCATGTGTGTTCATATCATCTCTAAGCATGATCTGACTAGATGTTCTTACCCTTATCTTTAGCTATGAAATACACATTCTTTGGCCAAAACTGAAAAAGTCTCATTATAATGTTCTCTTACACTGTATACTTACATAGTTGTTTTCTTATTACTTTCTGTTTTTCTTACTTTATTATCATAACCTTCATACATAGAACCACATTTTTTATATCTAGTGTATAATAATCAAAAGGCCAAGAAGCAATAAATATTTATTAAATAAGAAATAATGAATAACTATTGCTCAAGGAATTCAATGAAGAATCTCAATAGATCCCAAGAACAAAATATCACTTATGTTAATCAAGACATGTTTATCAATTCTGCTTACCTTTAAAGAAAAATATAATAATAAAGAATATTGTCTTTGGTTTAATGACTAAGCACTAGTATTATTACAGAAGTAATTTGTTATTTGTTAATACATACATTTAGAATGATAACTAAGAATAGTGAACTATTATAATTTTGTAGAATAACTATAAAGAGACATACTTGGGTGTACGAATTTTGATCAGATATCTTATCAGGACTTCTATTTGATCTAGTTTATGCAGCAGAAATAGTGATCAAACTTAATACTGCTTTACAATAATAATCATTTTGTCAAATAATATATAAAAACTTATTGGTCCATATGTTATTGAATCCCTAATCAAGAATAAAATTTTCTGATGTCTTAAAGTAAAAAGGGAACTCAAAATAAGGTTGATAAATAGGCATTGATACCAAATAAATCTGGGTGTCAGAGGCAGATAAGGATATTTTTCCTAATCTGGCCAAAATTTCACTGGGCAAAAAGGACTGGAAAACTGTATTCCTTACCAGCATGGGTATTAGATTCAAATGCAAACTATGGATGTTTGGGAAGCACACAGCAAATACGCTCATATAAAAAGTAAATCGGCCAGGCACAGTCCTTTACCCCTCTAATCTCAGCAGCTTCGGAGGCCCAGGAGGGCGGATCACCTGAGGTCAGGAGTTGGAGACCACCCTGGCCAACATGGTGAAACCCTGTCTCTAATAAAAATACAAAAACAATAACTTGGCGTGGTGGTGTGTGCCTGTAGTCTCAG
>NW_012106319.1:345693-351243 GCF_000951045.1 Mandrillus leucophaeus | reverse complement strand
GGAGTTCAGGGTCCTCCATAGTGACTGTGAGGCAAAAGACAAAATTGACATGAAAGGAACCTCACAGAAGTGAGCAGATATATTTGTATACACTTTTACAAATCCTTTGCAAAATCCAAAACTTTGCATACAGAAGTCAAGACAAAGTAAGACGCTCAGAAGGCTGTAATCTCTGGGAGGCTAAATAGTTAAGGAGTATCAGCAATGTAGGATGCGAACAAGAACAAAGTTGATTTTAATCTGAACACAGTAGCACTGGCACTGGCAAATCACTCAGAATTTCAGCCAGTAATCCCAAAGGGTCATGTCCTGAGGCTGAGGGAAAAATAAAAGCAACCTTACAGATCTCCGAAATGAACTCTCTAATCCTCGATGATGCTGAATTGCTAACACTGTATTTGTTGTGAGGGGAAGGACAACAGCAATAACCTTAACCTTCTCAATAAGAAGATTTTATCCTCTAGAGTTTCTCTGAGTTCTAAAACACGAAAACAAAAAGAAAACAAATAGATAAAAAATTATATGCTAAAATACCAAACCTAGAAATCAAACCCAGAGGAGGGGAAAATAGAAAAGGTCTATCAGGAAATGCAGATAAAGGCATTATGAGATAGACATTTAAAATATACCATTTATATGTTGGGGAAAGAGAACTTTGGAGACTCTACAAAAGTGACTAAATGGAATTTCCTTTTATTTCTAGGTATTTCATGGGTTTCAATACAATTTTTACGGGATTTTTTTTTTTGACTTTATATTATCTTAGGTTTTTTATGAATTTCATATAACTTCAGATGTGTATTTTTTATAGGATACAAAATTGACTTGTATATTGAACTACATCTTGTAACATTAGTATATTTGATTATCAATCCAATCAATCCATATTCTTTTGGGCTTTCTATGAGAACAAAAGAAACTTCCAGGGTATGGATATTTTCTATGTGTGTATGTAAGTAAGTATGTAAATGTGTGCTGGTTATGGTAGTTTAAATGCGAGTGTCATGCACATTGTTACGAAGGTGTATTCATCAAGTAATTCTTTGTAATTATTTAAAAGCTACTTCATATAAAGTAAAAACAAGATATATATGATTAAGTCTTTAAATAAATTATAGACATTCAAAAAGATGAACACATAAAAGCAAAGTCTGTGATTATTTTTGGTTAAAAATGATGTGTCAATAGAAGAAAAACATGGCAAGCATAAATATAATAAATACATAAGTATAAGAGAAACATTGTGTCCAAACTGCAGAACCTGAATGACAAAATTTAAATTCTAACAATTACCAGGTAGAAGGCGAAAATTATCCAAAAAACCCAATATTAAGGTGATAACACATTTTTTTATAAGTAAAAGTAAGAGTCAAAGGACCTGAATTAATATATTCAAAGTATTTTGATAGGTATATATCCACTCAGGTTTTTATGTAAATTAAAACTTTCATTCAAGAATGAGAATTAAATCTAAACATTTTTAAGCATATAAACTGTAATTTTTTACTGTATAAATCTTAATTGGAATTTTAAAAGATTTTAAAAGCAATAGAAGAAAAGAATGTGAAGCAAGAAACACAACAGAAACATGATTTAATCACACATATAGGTCTTTGAAATTAAATATTTACATGTAAAATAATAACCACTTTTTGTGGTAAATTAGAAACAAGTAACTTTTTTGTAATCATTCATATTGGCTTCTATAACAAAATACCTCAAATGTAGTAGCTTATAAATAACATACAGTTATTTCTCCCAGTTGTAAAGGCTGGGAAGTCTAAGCTGAAGGCATCAGATTTGGTGTCTAACAGGCGCCGCCCAGTTTATTGGTTTATAGACACCTTTCTTACTGTTACTTCACATGGTAGAAGAGCCAGAGGGTCTTTCTTGGTCCCATTTATGAGGGCTGCATTCCCATGACTTAACTGCCTCCCAAAGACCCCACCTCCTACCATTTGCATAGGAGTTAGGGTTTCAATAAAGTAATTTTGGGGAAACACAAACACACAAACATTCAGACTATAGCCTGCCACCCCTGTACTGCAATTTATGTTCTTCTCACATGAAACACATTCATTCCATGCTGGCATTAACCCAAAAGTCCAAATCCGAAGTCTCATTTGAGACAAGGCAAGTCTCTTCCACCTAGGATCCTATAAAACCATAAACAAGTTACTTACTTCCTAGATACAATGGAGGTATAGACATTGGGTAAATACACCCATTCCAAGTGGGAGAAATTGGCCAAAATGAAGGGGCAATTCAAGTCCAAAATTCAGCGAGGCAGTCAAATCTTAAAGCTCCAAAATGATCTCCTTTGACTTCATGTCTCACATCCAGGGCATGTGATGCAAGAGATGGGCATTCATGGTCTTGGGCATATCCACCCCTGTGGCTTTGCAGGGTACATCTCCCCTCCTGGCTGCATTGATGGGCCTGCAGCTTTTCCAAGCACCCAGTGCAAGCTTTTTCAGTGGATCTACTATTGGCAGGGGTCTGGAGGACAGTGGCCCTGTTCTCACAGCTCTACTAGGCAGTGATACAGTGGGGTCTCTGAGCCCACATTTCCTTTCCACATTTCTCTAGCAGAGGTTCTTCATGACAGTGCCACCCCTGTAACAAACTTCTTCCTAGACATCCAGGCATTTTTATACCTCCTCTGAAGTCTAGGTGGAGGTTTCCAAACCTCAATTCTTGATTTCTGGGCACCTGCAGGCCCAACACTGAGTGTAAGCTGCCAAGGCTTTAGGCTTGCAACCTCTGAGGCAGCAGTCTATGCTGTACATGGGGACATTTTAGCCATGCCTGTGACATAGTGCAGCAATGTCAATGTCCCATGACTGTACAAAGCACCAAGGCCCTGGACCCAGGTTTTTCCTCTTAGTTCTAGGCCTGTGACAGGAGGGTCTGCCCTGAAGACCTCTGACAGGCCCTGGAGACATTTCCCCATTGTCTTGGCAATTAACATTTGGCTCCTCGTTACTTTTACAAATTTCTACAGACAATTAGAATTTCTCCTCAGAATTTTTTTCCTTTTCCATTGCAGCATCAGGTTGCACATTTCCTAAGCTTTTATGCTCTGCTGTCCTTTTTAACGTAAGTTTAAATTCCAAAGCATCTCTTTGTGACTGCATAAAATTGAATGCTTTTAAGAGCACCCAAGTCACCTCGTGAAAGCTTTGATGCTTAGAAATTTCTTGCACCATATACTCTAAATCTTTTCTCTCAAGTTCAAAGTTCTACAGATCTCTAGGACAGGGGGTAAAGTGCTGCCAGTCTCATTGCTAATAGTAAGAGTCACCTTTACTTCAGTTCCCAAAAAGTTCTTCAGTGCCATCTGAGATCACCAGAGCCTGGACTCCATTGTCCATATCACTATCAGCGTTTTAGTTACCACAATACAGTGTCATTAAACCTTAAATTTCACAAATGATCTCCTTTGACTCCATGTCTCACATTCAGGGCACACTGATGCAAAGGGTGGATCCCCACAACAATGGGTAGCTCTGACCCTGTGACTTGGCAGGATACAGCAACCAATCCATTTGCTTCTATGGCTTTTCCAGGCCCACATTGCAAGCTGTCAGTGGATCTACCGTTCTGGGCTCCACTTTGCAATTCCTCAGTGGGGAATGTCTATGAGGGCTCCATCCCTGCAACAAACTTTTGCCTGGATATCCAAGTGTTTCCATACATCCTCTAAAATCTAGGTAGAGGTTCCTAAAACTCAATTCTTGACTTCTGCGTGTCCACAGGCTCGAAAACACATAGAACTCACTAAGGCTTGGGTTTGCACTCTCTGAAGTAATGACCTGAGGTGTAACTTGGCCCCTTTTAGCCATGGCTGTAGACGAAACAGCATGGACACAGGACACTATGACCTGAGGCTGCACAGAGCAGTGGGGGACCCTGAGTCCATCCCAAGAAATCATTTTTCCCTCCTAGGCCTTCAGGCCTGTGATGGGAGGGGTTGCCTTAAAGGTCTCGGACATGCCTTGGAGACACTTTTCCCATTGTCTTGGTGATTAACATTCAGCTCCCAGTTATTTATGCAAATTTATCCTCTAAAATGTTTTTTCTTTTCTGTTTCATTATCAGGCTGCAAATTTTCCAAATTTTTATGCTCTGCTTCCACTCAAGTGCTGTGCTGCTTAGAAATTTCTTCTGCTGGATATCCTAAATCGTCTCTCACAAGTTCAAACTTACACAGACCCCTAGGGCAGGGGCAAAATGCCATCAGTCTTTCTGATAAAGCAAAGCAAGAATAACCTTGAGTTCAGTTCCCAACAAGTTATTTATCTTCATCTGAGATTGCCTCACCCTGGACTTCATTGTCTATATCACTATCAAATGATTGTTAAGTTTCCTGAGACCTTCCCAGCCATATGAAACTGGGAGTCAATTAAACCTCTTTTCTTTATGAATTACCCAGTTTTCAGTATTTCTTTATAGAAGCATGAAAACAAAACAATACACCTTTCAATTAGTTTTAAAACTAGATCAGCAAGTGCTAGTTATAATTTTTTTCTCCTGGTATACAAATTAACAAAGGATGTTACATTTTTCTTTTAAGTGCAAAAATTTTCTGTGATATAATGATCTCCTCCAATGGATGTCTTTGTAAGGTCAATATGTAGTATAGTAGTAGGTTCATTTGTAAAGACTGGAAATAGAAAAATAAATTCTAAAAATTACATGTAAAAATTAAAGTATAGAGGATTAATTCAAAAATAATTCTTAAATACAAAAATGAGACACAAGAAATAAGAAAACAAGCTAAATTAGAATTTAACATATGAAATTAAAAAGATAAAATTCCAAGATGCTAAAAAAAATGCCATGTTAATGCAGGAGGAAAAATGAATGAATGAATCATAGCCAATATATAATTGAGAGGATAAACAACAGAAGGATCACAAACTCCCCTAAAAATCATACTCTATGAATGAATGGTAAGTGGTTATAGAAATAATATGTTACATATAGTGACTCTAGAAAAATTGAAAACCAGACTTTAATGTAAATATCAAAAATATAAAAACCGTCAAACAGAAACACACACACATATACAAATCAACCTGCACTATAGTATACTGTGTGTGCATATACAAATCAACCTGCTACTATACTATGTAACGACCTTACAAAGACATGCAATGGAGGAGATTGCTATATCATGGAAAATTTTTACACTTAAAAGAAAAATGCAAGAAAAGATGTTTCTATAAAGATTCATACCATGTCATCTGATTCTCATGAAGTCTAAGAGCTATAAAAAGACAGTGTTAACATCTCATTTAAAGTAGAGGAAGTGTAAGATCTCACTTATAAATATATTTGCAAAAATGCTAGAGCTGACTTGAAGTATAAATTTCTCAGTTATTATAAAATCATCACAAAATAGATACATTCCAAGAATGAAGAACTAGCCAATCCTTGATATTCTATAAATAAAATTCATCATATTAAAAGATAATTTTTAATCATAAAATATTTTCTCAGTCTATGCCTAGGAATGTTTGCTTATGCACTGGATTTACATATGAA
>NW_012106319.1:343242-344643 GCF_000951045.1 Mandrillus leucophaeus | reverse complement strand
CTTATATAATTATAATTTTTACCCTTTGACCTATTTCTTCTATTTCTTTCCCCTTTCTGCTCATGGTAAACACTGATCCATTCTCAGATCATGCGTTTGCCTTTTTTATATATTTCAGATTCCACATATAAGTGAGATCATGCGGAATTTTTATTTCTGTATCTATCTCATTTTACCTAGCATAATGTCTTCTAGGCTCATCCATGTTATCATAAGTAGAAATATCTCCTCTTTTAGAAATGAATAATGTTCTATTATATATGTATATACAATATATTATATATTATTATATATCTACTGTTATAAATAATGTTAGAATATAATGGTATATATTAGGCATAGATGAGATATATAAAGGATTATATTATTACACATTTTGTAATATATATAATATGAGATCACATATACATATGAAATTCTATCTGTACATATGTGTATGGACACAGGTTGTTTCCATACCTTCTGAATAATGCTAGAATGACCTGGGAATACAGATATCTCTAGAAGGTGCTTATTATACTTATTTTGGGTATATATCCAATAGAGGAATTGCTGGGTTATATAGAAGTTCTACTTTTAACTTTTTTGATAAAATTTCACACTGTATTCTAGAGTGGCTATATCAATTTACATTCACACCTTCTATAATAAATTCCTGGAAAATACAATTGACCAAGACTGAATCAAAAAGAAATAGAATGCCTGAACACATCAATAACAAACAAAAAGATTGAGGCAGTAAACACAAATCTCTCCCCCTAAAAAAGCCCAGGACCAGATGGCTTCAAGGCTGAATGCTAGAAGACATTCAAAGGAAATTTAGTACCACTCCTTGTAAATTCTTCCAAAAAAATAGATGTAGAGAGACTACTTTGAAACACATTTTATGGGGCCTGCATCTCTCTGATACCAAAGCTGGACAAATACGTCATCTGTAATTTAAATTTAAATTAAATTTGAATAACATTTGGTGTTAAGAAAATCAGTGTAAGAAAAGATTTAAACAGTGGTAGTACACTACGATAACTTTTATTTATTTATTTTTTTTCTGAAAAGGACAACTAAAAGAAAATCACTGGATTGAAGTTTTTTTCTTTTTTTAAGCAAATTAGACTTAAAGATAATATAGAGAAAATATTACAAATGATTTAGTTAGCTCTTTTAAAAGCAATAAATTTTAAAGTAATGTATCTAGGGAAAGCAGTGCAAAATAATAAAACAAGAACTATCTGATATAACATGTAAACATTCAAAAAATATTTCTAAAAGAATCTCTTGAATTTAAAACAAAAAAAGATCTAGACTGTATTAAGCTACATCACATTACATAATATGTACCATTTGAATGGATGTTTTCATCAATTTTATGGACTTTAATGAAACAATAAGGTTGCTTTTTTT
>NW_012106319.1:336890-342675 GCF_000951045.1 Mandrillus leucophaeus | reverse complement strand
ATGGTCTCGATCTCCTGACCTCGTGATCCGCCCGTCTCGGCCTCCCAAAGTGCTGGGATTACAGGCTTGAGCCACCGCGCCCGGCCTGCAAGTACGCATTTCTGCCAAACTCACTGTGAGGGAAATTTAATTTCACTCTAGAGATATTAATAACACATCTGTAGTGTCATTAAGATCTGCGTTACCTTGGTCTATTCGTTTTGAGGGTTCAGTTTTTCTCAATTGTGTAACCCAAGGGGATATTTTAAAATTCCTCTAACAGGGTTTCTAACATTAAATATCCGTGTTACTCCATCTACAATAAATAATATAGAGAATGTAAAAAAAACTTATTACAATAAAATAGTTGAAAATGAAAAGTAGTTAACCTCTATTAATAGCTTATATTCAAATTTTAGGCTTATTTGAAATATAGAGGAATATTCAGATGCCCTATATTCTCCATGTCAACAAAGTTATCCTACTAAAATAAAATGAGCTATTTTGTAAATTGTCTTGCCATCCCTAGATTTTGTGACATTTATTTTCCAGTGTATAACAGAGTGTATGACTGTTGTAGCTAGAACTTTGATTATCCCTACCAGATAGTAAGAAACCTCTCTCCTCAGGTCAGGGGGACAGCATGGAAAACCTGAACTTACACAGCATCTGGTGGTAATGAAGCAACTCTTCTTGTTTTGTAGTGTCAGAGGAAGCTCAATGGAGTACCAAGACTTTGACCACGCTCTGTAGTAGCAGTCAACAGGCATCTTTCTCTCTCTAACCAATCTGGCATCCGTGCAGAATTAGTAAGGAGGCTGAACTCATCTGTATCCAGTGATAAAAAGGAGCCTCTCCCTCATCCATGTCAATGAAGGCTGAGGGGGACACTCAAACCTTCACCTGAGAGTAAAGAGACACATCTCTTTTCACCAAATAAGATAGTTTGTTATAACATAATGTAAAACAAATTCAGTTTTGTTACAAATTACTTACTATAGCTCGAGGTTAGAAAATCTGAAATTGAATTCTGAAAGAAGATGGTCAATAGATGCACACTGAGATGCCCCAGATGTTAGAATCACCTAAAAAGAATTTTAAAATAGCCATCATGAAAATATTTTAATGAACAATTCTCAACATCCTTGTGGTAAATGAAATGCTATGAAGAATCAGAAAAATGTGGACTCAGCACAAAGGAATATATAAAAAGGAATCAAATAAAAAAATTTGGAACTAAAATATCCAATAACCTGAAGAAAAATCATAACAGACTCAACAGCAGAATTGAAAGGATTGAGTAAAGAATGAGTTAGCTTGAAAACAGAAAATAGAAATGACCTAATCTCAACAACACAGAGAAATGAACTGAAAAAGAAAATGAGCGGCGACACAGAGACATGTGGGAATACAACAACAATTCTAAATTTTGTGATAATTAAATCCTCGGTGTGTATTTATTATCAGGCTATAAGATGCAGCACAGATGTAAAATAGTGCTTATGCATCCAGAGCAGAATGACCTAAAATTTTGTTACGGATCTTGCACCTTTTAGTGTTATGCTTGAGAAATAGCTAATATCATTTTTTTAGCTTATTAAAACATGTTTGTCCATGTCTGTTTCAGTTCTATCAGTTTGCAAATTTCAAGACCACTTACGAAATACAAGGAGAAAATACAAAATGTAACTAGAGATAGAAATTTCTAGCGTAGATTATTTTAAATGGAAATTGTTTTATACAAGCATTTGGTATTACCTGAGTAATGATTCTCAATGTTCTTCATATATATGGATGGTTATAAGGATATCCATAGATGAGAACCAGTTCTGCCATACTTTCTTCAAACACAGGCACAGAATGTCCAAGAATGGAATAAATACTGGCCTTAGGAAATGTCAGCTATCATGATTTGGTCTCAGCTCAGCAATTACAGGTAGGTAACAGTCTTCTTGATTTTTTTTTTAAACTCTGTAATAAGTGTGGCAAAGATTAATCTGGCATATAAATTATATGTTCTTTTTGTTGTAAAATTCCTACATATTATGCAATATTTTTAGTTGACGTAGTTCATTTTTTTCACGGGCTTTTGAATAAGCTTGCTAATTTTGTAATTAAAGTAATAAAATATCTAAATCATTGAAACTGCATAAAGGACACGACAATGAAAGGCTGTTATCCAGACAAGAGTGCTGAAAACACACGAACAAAGATGCACCTTAGCTGTCTCAAATTTAACGCAAATTTGAAAATATATTATCTTTCAGCCAAGCGCGTTGACTCAAGTCTGTAATCCCAGCAGTTTGGGAGGCCGAGGAGGGTGGATCACCTGAGGTCTGGAGCTTGAGACCAGCTTAACAAACATGGAGAAAGTCCGTCTCCACTAAAAATACAAAATTAGCCCAGCATGGTGGCGCATGCCTGTAATCCCAGCTACTCGGGAGGCTGAGGCAGGAAAATCGCTTGAATCCAGGAGGCGGAGGTTACAGTGAGCCGAGATCGCGCCATTGCTCTCCAGCCTGGGCAAAAAGAGCCAAACTCTGTCTCAAAAAAAAGGAAAGAAAAAAATGTTATCTTTCAATGTTAACATTGTAAAGTATGTTTAATTCATTTCGTACCTTTTCTATTTACTCAAATGAAATTTTAAGGAAATATCTATAACTGTCATGTATTTACTACAAATATTTGAACCAAATGTAAAAGTGCTTCAGCAATATTTTTATCGCTTAACTTCCTTCCTAAGACACTGCTATGAAAATATTTATACTGTTCTGCTTTAATCAAATGTTTTGTGAACCTTTTAAACATTAGTATTTCAAATTACAGGATGTATGAAAATGTAAGTGGATATCTTGGGTCTTCCTATGGAGGCCACTGTGTTACAAATATTAAAATTCATGAATACATTCATAATTGAAACTTTATGTATTAGATTTTAAAGAGCATTAATATATTTTCTAGGTTTACCTAGGTGTCTAAAAACAATAAATTTTTTAAGGTTAAACATTTTTTTAAAAGATTATATTAGTATAATTTAAATTAGTCTTAAAATGATGCTAGTGATCCTCTATTTTAATTAAAATTATTGATCAAGTATATTTATAATGCAATAATATCAACACTACAGAGAAAACAATACTTATTTTTTAACTTGCATATAACAGTGGTATTAAAAATTCTATAAAATATTTCCAGTTTATGTTTCTCAAATCTAGTTAACTTGAACTTTTTTTAGGAAATCATTTAATTGAATTAATTATATTTATAGTGCTCTGAGCTGTTCTGTTTAAATTGTTATGTGTAAATTCTTAGGAAACTGAAGAAAAAACAAATATATAAAATAAAATGTAATAAAGACATTGTTTTACAAGGCAGACAATTCTTAGAAAACTATCAAATATTTCAGCTGAGTGCTTAATAGATTACAATAATTAATATTTTTTCAATGAATTTCTGTTGTTTGCATTGGCATATAATGTTATTTTCTGGGAAGGAACAAAATGAAAAATTAACTGACATATAAAAGAAAAATGTGGTCTGGGAACTTTTCCAATAAGTTAAATTTTTCACTTATTCAAGTTATAAATGTTTTCAAAAACTGAATCAATGCTTTACTTTATAAATATTTAAATTTTATGAGTAAAATAATTTGTAAGACAAAAGGAAATGAAATTACGCTATTTTTAAAGGAATCAGTTTACAATGGATTCATAAAATCCTTTTCACTTAGAAGATCTTCATGTTTCTTTAACTTCATGAGTGATCTCAACACTGACTTTGGAAATCACCTTCGTTAAGTTTTCATTGATCCATAAAGATTTAATTGCTCCATATGTTGCAAATTCACTGCTAACTGAAGTGTAATCAGTAGTTTGCATTTTTCTGGTTACCATATTTGTTTGGGAATGTTTCATTAATGTTTTAAAATAATTGAAAACTGTTTTTAAATTCATAATGTTTCCCTTCATTCGTTATTTTATGATCAGCAACCACTACTGTGACACACTATATTATGATTATGAACTTGGGAGGACACTTAAATTCAACAGTTTTGTAAAGCTTTATTTACTCAATTCAGATGAATCCCACTTTAATTTTTCTCTAACAACTAAAATGACAAAAAAAAATTTGTATGAGAATAATATCTCCCTGACATGCCTTGTTGCAATATTTCATGAGAAAATTAACTTTATAGTACTTGTAGAACAAATATTACTGTCATTGTATTTGTAATTTCCAATGGAGCACATGACTCTAGGTTCATATAAATAAAGAGCACCATATTGTAAAAATATTTTGGCAATGATTACAGTACCTGTTTATTAACCTCAAGGACAGTAACCCCAACAGATTTTTGTATATAATTAGAAGTGATAATAATGTATTTAATTTATACATCTTCTTTTGTGGTTGTTTTATGTAACACTTGCTCGGTTTCTTATTGCAAAATACGTATTTCAGAATGTGTAACCTGAAGAATGCAGAAAACTAAAGAAAGCAATATAAACATTTACCTACAAAGTTGCCTTTTAAGAATGAATTCTGTTAAAAATGTGGTTTATATCTTTCCAGGAAAAAAATCTTTCCTAAGTTTACCCAACCCAATATGCAAAATTCAAGAGCGTGCTATGGACCTTTCTTCAGCCAACATCCACAACACTGTTGTCAGGATTAAATACGGAACTCCAGATAAACAGCTATGTTGGAGATCTTCTTTTGAAAAGTACACACTACCTACAGTTGCAGATAAACACAGCAGTTGTTCAGGATTCAACATATCTTGGAAAGTTTTAGCAATCTAGTAAAATTTGCCATGAAATAATAGCTTCTCCAACAAAGAGACATTATTATTGCATTTTGCATCTATTACCACCAAGGAGAACACACAACCCCTGGTAACCCTCTGTAGATTTTGGAGTCATTAACACTTTGAAATACAGCCCCAACACACTTGGCATGGCTGCCAGGCTTGAGTAGAGTCTAGTGTAAGAACAGGTTCTGAAGCAAGTACAGGCTATCGTGTAAGTCAAGCTTGTCCATCCTACGGCCCATGGACCACATGCAGCCCAGGATGGTTTTGACTGAGATCCAACACAAATTCGTAAACTTTCTTACATTATTATGAGTTTTTTGCAGTAGTTTTAGCTCATCAGCTATCGTTCGTGTTAGTGTATTTTATGTGTGGCTCAAGACAACTCTTCTTTCAATATGGCCCAAGAATGCCAAAAGACTGGACACCCTTGAGAATACTGCTATCTTTTTTACTATGTAAGTAAGCCAATTCTGATGGGAAAGAGTTTCATGAATTCAAGTGTTGTATATGTTAATCCTCATTAAAAGAAAAAAAAAGTAAAGCTTAAGAGGTTTCTTTGAGGCCATGTTTCTGCAAAGAGAATTATAAACTGTTCGCAAAATAACTTTTGGTGTGCCCCTGGACCCAATTATGATGGAACATTAGGCAATGCAGTGACATTGTGCTGGGTTCTCTCAGACCGACTGCATCATGAAATAAGGCAGAACCATCAGAAATCAGTTGCAGTAAAGTATTAATATACCATAGATTAGACATAAACCATGTACCACAGATTAGCCAGGGAATCAATAAAGTTGCATAGGCAAGTGGTTCAGTGTGTGAAATGTACCGTATTTGACCACTACCTCTTCCTCAGCGCACATCTATGACTTGAAGACAGCTTCCTTATGACAAGCTGATGGAAACTGAAAATAACACGTGGTTCATGTTCATGGGTGGGTCCATGGAGACTGTTACCGCAAGATGAAAACATGTGACTGCAGTACAGCTATA
>NW_012106319.1:326862-335665 GCF_000951045.1 Mandrillus leucophaeus | reverse complement strand
TAGTTTGCATTTTTCTGGTTACCATATTTGTTTGGGAATGTTTCATTAATGTTTTAAAATAATTGAAAACTGTTTTTAAATTCATAATGTTTCCCTTCATTCGTTATTTTATGATCAGCAACCACTACTGTGACACACTATATTATGATTATGAACTTGGGAGGACACTTAAATTCAACAGTTTTGTAAAGCTTTATTTACTCAATTCAGATGAATCCCACTTTAATTTTTCTCTAACAACTAAAATGACAAAAAAAAATTTGTATGAGAATAATATCTCCCTGACATGCCTTGTTGCAATATTTCATGAGAAAATTAACTTTATAGTACTTGTAGAACAAATATTACTGTCATTGTATTTGTAATTTCCAATGGAGCACATGACTCTAGGTTCATATAAATAAAGAGCACCATATTGTAAAAATATTTTGGCAATGATTACAGTACCTGTTTATTAACCTCAAGGACAGTAACCCCAACAGATTTTTGTATATAATTAGAAGTGATAATAATGTATTTAATTTATACATCTTCTTTTGTGGTTGTTTTATGTAACACTTGCTCGGTTTCTTATTGCAAAATACGTATTTCAGAATGTGTAACCTGAAGAATGCAGAAAACTAAAGAAAGCAATATAAACATTTACCTACAAAGTTGCCTTTTAAGAATGAATTCTGTTAAAAATGTGGTTTATATCTTTCCAGGAAAAAAATCTTTCCTAAGTTTACCCAACCCAATATGCAAAATTCAAGAGCGTGCTATGGACCTTTCTTCAGCCAACATCCACAACACTGTTGTCAGGATTAAATACGGAACTCCAGATAAACAGCTATGTTGGAGATCTTCTTTTGAAAAGTACACACTACCTACAGTTGCAGATAAACACAGCAGTTGTTCAGGATTCAACATATCTTGGAAAGTTTTAGCAATCTAGTAAAATTTGCCATGAAATAATAGCTTCTCCAACAAAGAGACATTATTATTGCATTTTGCATCTATTACCACCAAGGAGAACACACAACCCCTGGTAACCCTCTGTAGATTTTGGAGTCATTAACACTTTGAAATACAGCCCCAACACACTTGGCATGGCTGCCAGGCTTGAGTAGAGTCTAGTGTAAGAACAGGTTCTGAAGCAAGTACAGGCTATCGTGTAAGTCAAGCTTGTCCATCCTACGGCCCATGGACCACATGCAGCCCAGGATGGTTTTGACTGAGATCCAACACAAATTCGTAAACTTTCTTACATTATTATGAGTTTTTTGCAGTAGTTTTAGCTCATCAGCTATCGTTCGTGTTAGTGTATTTTATGTGTGGCTCAAGACAACTCTTCTTTCAATATGGCCCAAGAATGCCAAAAGACTGGACACCCTTGAGAATACTGCTATCTTTTTTACTATGTAAGTAAGCCAATTCTGATGGGAAAGAGTTTCATGAATTCAAGTGTTGTATATGTTAATCCTCATTAAAAGAAAAAAAAAGTAAAGCTTAAGAGGTTTCTTTGAGGCCATGTTTCTGCAAAGAGAATTATAAACTATTCGCAAAATAACTTTTGGTGTGCCCCTGGACCCAATTATGATGGAACATTAGGCAATGCAGTGACATTGTGCTGGGTTCTCTCAGACCGACTGCATCATGAAATAAGGCAGAACCATCAGAAATCAGTTGCAGTAAAGTATTAATATACCATAGATTAGACATAAACCATGTACCACAGATTAGCCAGGGAATCAATAAAGTTGCATAGGCAAGTGGTTCAGTGTGTGAAATGTACCATATTTGACCACTACCTCTTCCTCAGCGCACATCTATGACTTGAAGACAGCTTCCTTATGACAAGCTGATGGAAACTGAAAATAACACGTGGTTCATGTTCATGGGTGGGTCCATGGAGACTGTTACCGCAAGATGAAAACATGTGACTGCAGTACAGCTATACTCAGGCATAGTCCTGAAAGGGCAGAGGACAAATTCTTCCAATAAGCAAGGTTTCAAGTAGTGTATCTATCTCTACACTTTATATTGAAAGAGATGTGACATAGAATTAGAATATATAAGTCAGATGTGCAGTTGCAAATGGCTTGACTGTTTGATCAGGACTGATAAAAGAGTGAAAAATTATTGCAAAGAACGTTTGGGAGAGAGGGATATGAAGGGATCTGCAAAAGTGAGCATGAAGTGTGGATTTATTTGTATCATATCTAAACATGCTTTAAAGAATGTTTACTGTAGAAGAATCACAAAACAACAAGTAGAACAGAATAACACGGTGAGTTAATGTCAGCTAACCCCTGTTACTGACTGCCTGAATATTTGAACCACAGGCTCGTGGATGCTTTATGTATGTTGGCAAAAGTGGCTTATGGAGAGGCTCACTAGGTTGAGCTCCCAACTCACTAACGCTGTGTTAGCCACAGATAATCCAAATATCCAGTCTTTCAGAAGTGAGACAAATGTAAGAGTACAAAATCACTTGATGAAACCAACTGACCACTTGGCGAGAAGTTTGTTATATTAAATATCTTTCACTAAGGAAGGACCATGATTTGTTTTTACTGTAAGTAGCACAGTTTCCGTGTAAGAGTTTAAATTTCCTGTCAAAAGAGCCTCAGGAAGCTTCAGTATCTGGAAACTTACCTAGTGTTTGATACACTGACACAAGATTTCACAAACATTACTTTAGATCAAATAACTTATTTTAGAACAAAGCAGTTTGCCAGCATGGATATACCATGACATTTATTGTTCACATCATACATCACATCATCTAGAAGCTGCCAATTAGAGAATGATGGAGTCATTTTTGCAGGGATAGTTGAGGGAATAGTTTGAGGACAATGCCCTCGGAAAATGAGGATCCATATTCTAGGATATGGTGTAAATTATTTTATGAGAGCAATAGTAGAATATGACATATTAGAAACCAAGGATGAAAGTAGGAATAGTTGCACTTCCCATAACTCTAAATAACCCATTAGGGAATGTGGGTTTTCTTTCCCCACAAATCATTGTTCTGTGTATCTAAAGGTGCTGGTTCCCAAAATAGAAATGCTAACTTCATGGGCCACAGGGAAGGTTCCCTTAAACTAACTCATGATTACTGCCCTATTACTTGTGTCTTGTACCAAAAGACCAGCTGGAAAGGAAAAGAGTTATCATCTGTTCTGATTATCTACTGCTGTGTAATGCATTATTCCACAGCTTCGTGGCGTAAAGCAATACAAATTATGCTCACAGCTGCTGCAGGTCAGAAATTTGGACAGAACATATTTGCAGTGGCTTATTGCTCCTCCATGATGGTAGGATTCTCAGAAGAAAAGCAGACTAGGGTCATTTGAAAGAATGTTCATTTTCACATTTGATGGTTGACACTGCCTCAAAACTGGGATCCTTAGATCTTCTCGTGGATCTTGCCATGTGGCATCTTTGTGTGGAATAGTTAGAGCTTCCTCACAACATTGTGACTGGATTTCAAAGAGCCACCAGCATCCCACAAAGAGGAAAATTGAACATTGGAAGTCACACATTATCATTTTCATCATATATTCTTGGGTGAAGCTGTCATAAGCCTACCAGGTTTGAGAGAAGAAGTAGATTCTACTTTTTAAATGGAAATTGGCAAGTTTCAGAAGAGAATGCAGGAATAGATACATAGTTGTGGTCATTTATTGGAAAGGAAGACTTTGGCATCATCCTGGGGTTTGGAGTCGTGTAATTGAAGATCATCATCAGGAACTGATAGAGCTACTATTGTCCAATGGGAGCAGCAATGAATGCTATTTTTTTCTTTTCTTTCTTTTTTTTTTTTTTTTTTAATCTAGGTAACCCACTGGCGTTTTGCTTAAGAATCCTCCACGTATACCTGACAGTATATGGACAAATACAAAAGCAAGACCTGGAAAGTTATGTAATCAGGGACTTAGAGATCTCACAGAGGAAAGTATAGTTAACCTTATCAGATAAGCCATAGAGATCAGCAGAGGTGCTACACAGGGATGATAGGGATCTAGAATGTTTGGTAGAAAAGGAATATAATGAGTATCAGTTGCGAACTTGAAATGGTTTGTCCCAGTCCTTTATTCATATCTTCTGAAAAAGACAGAAGGCTCTAAGGAAGTTTTCTAACTTAACTATTCAGGTGGTACAAAGTAGGTGGTTCTAAGTAGTGCAAAATATGAAATGCACTAGATTAGACTTCAATGCACGGCCTGCAGACTGCATGCAGCCCAGGATGGCTTTGCATTGTGGCCAACACAAGTTTGTAAACTTTCTTAAAACATTAGGAAATTTTTTTGCATTTTTTTTTTTTTTTTAGCTCAGCCGCTATCGTTAGTGTTAGTGTATTTTATGTATGGATGTATGGCCCAAACAGTTCTTTTTCTTCCAATGTAGCCCAGGGAAGCCAAAAGATCTGACACCTCTGTGCTAGATTTTAGTGGAATCCGTAGTGCTCTGTTTGGAACTCTTAAAAGACTGTAACAATCATTCCTCCAGCTTCTGGAAATAAGGACTCTTAGCAGATACTCTCCCTGGTAATTGCTTTCAACTAAAGAGAGCCCTTCATTCAAGAGCTCAGGTCAACACTACAGACAGACCAGATGTCATGATTGGATAATTTTTGAGGTACAAAACCCTTCCTAGCTTCCATCAAATTGGGAAGACACAGTCTGAGACCTCTTGAGTGGTGATGGCATTACTATTCAATTTTTCTGTACACTCAGCCCTGATTCTATGGTATTTCAAAGATTGGGCAGTGCACTGCAACATGTTTCTTGCAAATAAACCTCATAGTCTCTTTTTGCCAAGGAAGATTGACTTTAATCTATAACTTTGATGTATAACACCATACTCAAAAAATAAGATATTAGATTAAGCCAAGTAACACAGCTCTATAAGAATAATATTACAATATTCAATAAGAGCTAAAAAAGAAAGTTTTTGTCAAAATTACATGAATAGAATGATCTCAGCAAAATGCTATAAAATAAAATATAAATGACTTTGTTGGGGCTGTGAATGTGTGTGTGTGCGTGTGTGTGGTGTAGGCAAACAAATGAAATATTTGAGCAGGATATATATCAAACTCTTTGTGGATTGTATGTCAATTATCTAGAAAAGAAGACTAGAAAATTGTTTTAAAAAGAAACTTCCACTTATTAACAGTACTTAGCTTTTTAGATTTGTTTGCTGTTAAAAATAATGACCATGTGCTTTTAGTTTTTAATTACAGAAAGCAGAAAGAACCAAAAGTGTGTACTTTTGAAGAAATGATCTCTCCTCTTTAAGTAAAATGCTTTCATTTTAAAAATTGCATCTTCCATATGCAATTGTGCTTAATAAGATCTACTGAGACTATGAAGTAGAAAGCAAGATTATCCTTTTCTTCATAGAGAACACAGAGTTAATTAAGTCTTCTCTAGAGTGTCATCTAAAAATACTAATGCAAAGGTAGTGATTTAAATAAAGAAGTGATTATTATAAAAATAATGTGTTATATAGAAGCATTTAGGTTTTAATAATAATTATATAAACTACACCAAGATTTTCCAGAGTTTCTACAAGAATAATGTGATAGAGGAAAATTTAAATTGTCAGTTAATTTCAAATAAAAATGACAGCACCAAGTTATGAAGATTAATATAAAAGTAACAAGCCATTTTTCTCAATACTTTTGTATCAGTGTTCTGCAATTCAAAAGTTAACTTCATAAACATACACACACAAGCACATATATACCTACACACATGCACACGTATCTCTTTATTTTTTATTTTTGGGGTTTGCATGCTCTTCCAGAACTACCAATAAGTGAGAGTTGATTATACATAAGCTAATAAACTTTCATTCTCAAAGTAGACTGTTATTTATTAGTAATAACCACTTTTATTACATAATCATGTGGTGCACTAATTTTACAGTACATGTCACAGTTAGAAAAATGACAGGTGGCATCATGATCTGTGCTGCACTTGAATAACTAACCTACATAAGCACAGTAAGAAAACTCATTACACAACAACATATGTGGACACGTCATTTCAGGATGCCATATGCTTCTAAGACACATATAAAATGATTATCACAGCTAGCCCCAGATCTTATCATGTGTATTTCATTGAGCTTTAGCTGGGAGACTAGGAGGCTTAATTATTCCATAATCACTCCATTCCTTTTATGTCCCTTCCATTTCAAGTTACTTTGCTCTCATTATCACTGGTAATTTTATTTTTTACCAATAATCTTTTCTCTCTGTCCCTGGCCCTGAAGAAATGAAAAAAGGTGTGAGTTACTTATCTTTAAACTATAATTTCAATTTATTGTTCTCTTAGTTATTTTATTGGAAATCTTTATCTTTTGTAAATAAGTAAATAGAAGGACAAAGAGGAACCTGTAATTACAACATTCACTCTATTAAAATTTACCAAACACTCAAAGCTTGGTTCACTGTTAAACTCAGTCCAAGAATTTTAGCATTATCATTACTTCCCAAACTCTGGTCCTTTAGAGCTGGGAGTCCTCAAACTACAGTGTACAAATGCCTGTAAGTACCAGAAGAATTCCTTCAGGTTTCACATACAAAGAATTGCAAGCAAATCTATTGTCAGTGCAAAACCTGTTTTCTCTCGTAACATCACACATGCTGAGAATATGACTGCTCTCTGAAAATTAGATCAGATTCTGTATTTCTACCACCTCATGTTGATGAACCTTTCCTACTCTTACAACGACACATCTCTAAGTTGTCCCAAATGTGATTTTGCTCCATCCCACTCCTATCTTGAGGTGTAAAAATTCTGGTAACAAAACTGTAAAAGTAAACAGTTGAGTAAAACTATCCTTTTTCATACTTAATGATTTGCAATGTTTGGATGTCAGAAAAGTAAAAGTTCTTTAAGTTTGTTGTCAGTTAACAGAAAATTAAATATAATTTTGATGATTCACTATTGATTTCTTGCTTTTAATTGAAACATGTTTCAATTAATTGAAATAATTGAATGCCGTTGCATAACAAAACCCCTTTTTATTTCCATTCATTTATTTAAATCCCAGTGCCAACAGAACCAGAAACACACAGGAATTTAACAAACAGATTTCTTGACTGTTTCTGCAGGAGAAAGAGTGCTAAGGTAGTAATGAATTATCTCAAAAAATAAGAGTTAGCAAAGGTTTGTAAAGGATTTAGGAACTGGAGTTACTCACAACTTGACAGGGATTGGTCAGAATTTATGTACTGTTACTGAAAAGCAGAATAGTCATCTCTTCAAAACACATAGGTTCATGTAGAGTTAAAATTTGTTTTGGTCTTAGAATGTATGAATCTGAGGAAAGGAGGGTTAAGCAAATTCAAGCACATCATACCTTGATTGGAAACAATTAATCATTTTTTGGCGGGATAATTGATCAACCTGTTTGAAATAGATGGTTTCAAATCTCACCATTGCCTCACAGACTAACCCCCATATGGCCATTTTTAGTTTATCAGCATCTCTCCACTTTCAGTCCATTTTCGCCTTCTAAATGAGGATTTATTGCAATTTTTTATGGATATAAACAGTAAAGCTGTATGTAGCATTGTACTGATCAGAATGTTGTTCAGAGAATCTTGTCTGTAGTTGGAAAAAAAAAATGGGGCACAGAGATTTCTGTCGTTTTTGTAGATTGAAGTAAAAAGAAATGGCTATGGAGCAGCATTTCACATCTTTAGTAATCACATTCTTGGCAAATTCAGCAAAGATGAAAGCTTACCTTTAGGGATTTTTAAAGAACTTTCTTTTAGGATTTTCTTTTAAGTTTGAAACATGTTTCATACATCTTATAATCTATTTGGAGATTCCTATATAACAAACTGTCCTGGTTCCTTAGTTGGGGTTATTAATGATTCAACTTTTTTAATGTCGGAAGAATTGGTTTCATATTTGGTAATTGTCAAGGACAAGAGAGTATCATGGAATTATTACTTTAAAGAGCAGGCCTCATTGCTAACAGCATAGACCTTGAATCAGCAGTAAGGGGAGAAAACCAAGAGGATGAAGCAAAAAGCACATGCGAAAGTGGATGGTGGTGTTCAGTATTTAGATGTTCTTTTCCTGCAATCCTATCTTCTTGGGCAGAAAGAGTCAGATATCCGCGTACATTAAAATATATTCCACTATACTCTTGTTAAAAAACAAATGTATTGTAAATATTACTTTCCGGCCGGGGGCGGTGGTTCACGCCTGTAATCCCAGCACTTTGAGAGGCCAAGGCAGGCAGATCACGACGTCAAGAGATCGAGAGCTTCCGGGCTAACACGATGAAATCTCGTCTCTACTGAAAATACAAAAATTAGCCAGGCGTGGTGGCGGGCGCCTGTAGTCCCAGCTACTTGGGAGGAGGCCGAGGCAGGAGAAATCACTTGAACCCAGGAGGCAGAGCTTTCTGAGAGTCGAGATGGCGCCACTGCACTCCAGCCTGGGCGACAGAAGGAGACTCCATTTGAAAAGAAAAAAAAATTACTTTCCAAACAATTACATATTCCTCAACGTTAATAACATCTATTTATATTTTTATTTAATTCGATTAAACATTATTTTAGGCATGTTGTAGTTTATAATATCTCATAAATACATAATTACACATTTGACTCACATTATTTGGCATGATTCCCAAGAGTAGAATCTCTTAGTATCAA
Organism: Mandrillus leucophaeus; assembly: GCF_000951045.1. Classification (NCBI taxonomy): domain Eukaryota; kingdom Metazoa; phylum Chordata; class Mammalia; order Primates; family Cercopithecidae; genus Mandrillus; species Mandrillus leucophaeus. The sequence continues at coordinate 326,994 of NW_012106319.1, read as the reverse complement.
ATAACACATATTTTAAAGTTTTTAATAAATTCCCACTAAAGTCATATCTGGAAAGGTTATTTCAATTTACACTCCTAGTAACAATATTTGCACAAAATGATACAAACTGCAACCATTGTTAATTATACTTTG
>NW_012106319.1:323584-324487 GCF_000951045.1 Mandrillus leucophaeus | reverse complement strand
TTAAAGAACTTTCTTTTAGGATTTTCTTTTAAGTTTGAAACATGTTTCATACATCTTATAATCTATTTGGAGATTCCTATATAACAAACTGTCCTAGTTCCTTAGTTGGGGTTATTAATGATTCAACTTTTTTAATGTCGGAAGAATTGGTTTCATATTTGGTAATTGTCAAGGACAGGAGAATATCATGGAATTATTACTTTAAAGAACAGGCCTCATTGCTAACAGCATAGACCTTGAATCAGCAGTAAGGGAGGAAAACCAAGAGGATGAAGCAAAAAGCACATGCGAAAATGGATGGTGGTGTTCAGTATTTAGATGTTCTTTTCCTGCAATCCTATCTTCTTGGGCAGAAAGAGTCAGATATCTGCGTACATTAAAATATATTCCACTATACTCTTGTTAAAAAAAAAAAAATGTATTGTAAATATTACTTTCTGGCCGGGCGCGGTGGTTCACGCCTGTAATCCCAGCACTTTGAGAGGCCGAGGCAGGCAGATCACGACGTCAAGAGATCGAGAGCTTCCTGGCTAACACGGTGAAACTTCGTCTCTACTGAAAATACAAAAATTAGCCAGGCGTGGTGGCGGGTGCCTGTAGTCCCAGCTACTTGGCAGGAGGCCGAGGCAGGAGAAATCACTTGAACCCAGGAGGCAGAGCTTTCCGAGAGTCGAGATGGCGCCACTGCACTCCGGCCTGGGCGACAGAAGGAGACTCCATTTGAAAAGATAAAAAAATTACTTTCCAAACAATTACATATTCCTCAACGTTAATAACATCTATTTATATTTTTATTTAATTCGGTTAAACATTATTTTAGGCATGTTGTAGTTTATAATATCTCATAAATACATAATTACACATTTGCCTCACATTATTTGGCATGATTCCCAAGAGTAGAAT
>NW_012106319.1:318202-321190 GCF_000951045.1 Mandrillus leucophaeus | reverse complement strand
CAACATGGCACAAGTATACATATGTAACACACCTGCACGTTATGCACATGTACCCTAGAATTCAAAGTATAAAAAAAAAAAAAAAAGATCCTCCTGTGGAAGACTTGGGGAAGACTTTTCTACTTTGTTTAAACAAAATTTAATATCGCAGGTATAGTAAATATTTTTTTAAAATAGCAACAACTCCTTTTTCTCCCCTCCCCTCAGACCCTGGCGACCACCATTCTACTTTCTGTTTTTATGAGCCTGACTATTTTAGATACCTCCTGTGAGTGGAATCATGCAGTGTGTGTCTTTCTCTAACTGGTTTATTTCACTTAGCATAATGTCCTCGAGGTTCATCCATGTTATTGTAAATGGTAGGATACCATTATTTTTTAAGGCTGAATAATATTCCATTTATATATACATGCCGCATTTTATGTATGCATACATCTGTCAATGGATGAGTATGTTCCAGAGATCTGCTGTACTTCACAGTGCTGACGGCTAACCCTACAGTATTGTGCACTTAAAAATGTGCTAAAAGAGTGGAATTCATGCTAAGTGTTTCTACCACACCAATATGATAAAACAAAGCAAAACAAAAATCACAAAGCTGACACAAAAATCTTTTGGAGTGTATTCATCCATTCTCATGTTGCTATAGGTATATACCCAAGAATAGGTAATTTATAAAGAAAAGAGGTTTATTTGACATAGTTTCTGCATGGCTGTGGAGGCCTCAGGTAATTGACAATCATGGTGGAAGGAGAAGCAAACACATCCTTCTTCACATAATGGTGGGAAGGAGAAGTGTTGAGCAAAAGGGGGAAAAGCCCCTTATAAAACCATATGATCTCGTGAGAACTCACCCACCATCACTAGAACAGCAGCATGGCGGTAACCACACCCGTGATTCAATTACTCCCCCCAGGTGGTGATTATGGAAAACTACAATTCAGGGTGAGTTTTGGGTGGGGACACAGGCAAACCACATCAGATGGATATGTTTACTACCTTGATTGTGGTGATTGTATCACAAGTATTTACAGATGCCCAAACTTCAACTTTATAAATTAAACATGCAGATTTTTTTCTATGTAAGTTATGCCTCAATAAAGATGATGGAAATTGATAATGTATCTTTAGTAATTGTTCCATTGTGTAGTACAATAAACTGCATTGACGGTCTTGCTCAGAAAGAATAAAGCTTTCTGCTTCATATACACAAAGTTAACTCTTAACAATGTACTTTTTAGTATAAATTTATGTATGGTTCATCTGCATTAGCTGATAAAGTTCCAAGGTAAGACACAATTTTTAGTACTTAACAGTCTGTTATGGACTGAAGTGTATCCCCTTAAAATTCCTATGTTGAAATGTTAACCCTCAATGACTGTACTTGGAGATAGGTCTTGTTTAGAAATAATTAAGGTAAAATGAGGTAATAGGGTAGGCTTGAATCCAATAGGACTAGAAGAAGAGGAAGAGACAGCAGAGGAAATGCCAGGTGAGGACACAGTGCAAAGTTGGCCATCTGCAAGCTAAGGACAGAGGCCTCAGGAGAAAATTTCTCTGCTGAAACCTGGTTTTGGACTTCCAATTTCCAGAACCATGAAAAAAATAAATTTCTGTTGTTTTAGCCATCCAGTCGGTTTTATTCTGTCATGGTAGCCTTAGTACACTAACAAATACCTCTTACATTAGCTAAAGTTATATGAAATTACTAAGTTCAGCAACCCCCCAGTGTTAATTTTCATTAATATTAATTTCTAAAGAGATCTATTAAACAATTATCTTCTGCAGGTACAATTTATAATGACTTATTGTCTCAATTTAATTTAGCTTTTAAACATGATCTTATATGAACTTTACAAAGTGTTTTCCTCATCTTATGAATAGGGTAGAAAAGAGAATAAATCTCTTTTTAGAAGTACCTCAAAAATTTGCTCAGAAGTTTTAGAACAGTAACTTAAAATAAGCATTGCTTTACTTTAGTCCTACTGGTATCTCCTATTACTAGTTCCACTATTACGAAATAACACATGCTTTATGTTTTATATTTCTTGAAATATTTATATGATTGTAAAGACTTGCTTTATAATCTTTAATATAGTTCACTAAAATATATGTATATATTTATGTTTATGGGATGGTTTTATCTCTGATTTTCTCTTTTGTCTCTAAAATATTTACAAAAGTTATTTAAAAATACTTGCAGCTGAACTGTAATCTAAATTTTTCCTTTGTTTCTATTTCATTTTTCTATTGATTATAAGTCACATTTATTGTATCTTTTCCTGCCTTACAGTATGTATAAAAAGCCTTAGAGACTAAAATCTAAGTTCCTTGTGTCCCAGCTTTTCCCTTAGGCCAATAGGATGAAGGGTCTAAACATATCAAACTGATCATTCATTGAGTTGAATCAAATCTGAATTTGCTTTCTCAATTTTCTTTCACAATTTGCTTGATGGGCTTCACTCAATTCCTGGCTTATTCGTGGTCCCCTGAGGTAGTGCCCCTTTTGTTTAGTAATAGCTTTATTGATACGTACTTCAAATACCATCATCTTACTCCCCTTAAATGTGAAATCCGGTGGGTTTTGATACATGCACAAAATTGTACAACCAGCACCGATGTCTAATTTCAGAACACATTCATCACCACAACAAGAACATAAGTTACTTCCCATTTCCCACCCTATCCTATACTCCACTCCTACCAATAGTCACTAATTTGTAAATTTCTGACATTATGGATTTTCCTATTATGTATGTTTTTATAAACGAAATCACTCAATATGTTATCCTCTGTGACTGGCTTCGTTTATTTTACCTAATGTTTTCAGGGATCATCTGTGTAGTAGCGTGGAACAGTACTTCATTTCTTTATATTCCATTGTATAGATACAACACATTTTCTTTATTCATTCATCAGTTGATGGGCATTTAGATTGTTGACACTTTGGGCCATAAGGAATAATGCAGCTATCAATATCCATGTACG
>NW_012106319.1:303550-315827 GCF_000951045.1 Mandrillus leucophaeus | reverse complement strand
CTTTATGTTTTATATTTCTTGAAATATTTATATGATTGTAAAGACTTGCTTTATAATCTTTAATATAGTTCACTAAAATATATGTATATATTTATGTTTATGGGATGGTTTTATCTCTGATTTTCTCTTTTGTCTCTAAAATATTTACAAAAGTTATTTAAAAATACTTGCAGCTGAACTGTAATCTAAATTTTTCCTTTGTTTCTATTTCATTTTTCTATTGATTATAAGTCACATTTATTGTATCTTTTCCTGCCTTACAGTATGTATAAAAAGCCTTAGAGACTAAAATCTAAGTTCCTTGTGTCCCAGCTTTTCCCTTAGGCCAATAGGATGAAGGGTCTAAACATATCAAACTGATCATTCCTTGAGTTGAATCAAGTCTGAATTTGCTTTCTCAATTTTCTTTCACAATTTGCTTGATGGGCTTCACTCAATTCCTAGCATATTCGTGGTCCCCTGAGGTAGTGCTCCTTTTGTTTAGTAATAGCTTTATTGATACGTACTTCAAATACCATCATCTTACTCCCCTTAAATGTGAAATCCGGTGGGTTTTGATACATGCACAAAATTGTACAACCAGCACCAATGTCTAATTTCAGAACACATTCATCACCACAACAAGAACATAAGTTACTTCCCATTTCCCACCCTATCCTATACTCCACTCCTACCAATAGTCACTAATTTGTAAATTTCTGACATTATGGATTTTCCTATTATGTATGTTTTTATAAACGAAATCACTCAATATGTTATCCTCTGTGACTGGCTTCGTTTATTTTACCTAATGTTTTCAGGGATCATCTGTGTAGTAGCGTGGAACAGTACTTCATTTCTTTATATACCATTGTATAGATACAACACATTTTCTTTATTCATTCATCAGTTGATGGGCATTTAGATTGTTGACACTTTGGGCCATAAGGAATAATGCAGCTATCAATATCCATGTACGTGCCTTTGTTTAGACGTGTTTTCATTTATCTTGGGTACATATCTAGGTGTAGAATTGCTGTCTTATATGTGATATCATTTGAGGAACCGTCAGATTATTTTCCAAAGCCACTGTACCACTTCACATTCCCACCAGTAATATAAGGTTTCAGTTTTTCTACATCATTATACTTGTTATCTGTCTTTTTTATTGCATACATTTTAGTGGGTGAAAAGCTTCCATCCATCTTTGTGTTTTTGCATTGTATCTCCTTTATGATTAGCAATGTTGTGCATCCTTTCATGAGCTTATTCTTCGTCATGCAACTTTTTTTTCGAAAAGTCTATTGAAATAATTTGCCCATTTATTTGTTGAGTTATTTGTCTTTACATTGTTGAATTGTAAGTGTTCTTTATGTATTCTGGATCTTTATGGAGTTTTGACAGAGAACTCCATAGGTTTCCTTCCATGCTTCAGAGGTTTGAATTTAGCATTTTGAGAAGCTTCTTTATGTCAGCACCACAAAGTTCCTGGGGATTGCATTCTGCCCAGCCCGGCTGTCTTCTCCCAGTAAGGCTCTCTCAAACTCTTGAGAACTCTACATTTTCAAAAATTTTGAACTTAGTTCTTTGCACTTTTGAAAAAAAAATTCATGATCTGGCCAAATCCTTGAAAATCACTATTTTTTTATTTGTTTTGTAAACGTTTCCTTCCAACAGGGCTTTGCTCCTGAAACGCTTCAAGATTTCATTTTTCACTCAAACTCCACATAATATTGATGAAGACTCAGCAATAAAAATAAATTTTAGAACAAAATGTTATTAATTTTGTCGTATATTTTTAGCTTGTAGCTTTTATGTGCTGTGCCACTTGTAGAAACATACCAAAATTTGTTTCTCCAGTCTTTTGTTGATAGATATTTGGAATGTTTCCAGTTTGGTGCTATTAAAAATAAGACTCTAAAAGCACCTCATGTATTTCTTTTAGTATCTCTTGAGAATCACTTAGTAGTGCAATTACAAAGTAATAACTGAGACAAATATGAAGCTTTAGTTGATACTCTCATACAACTTAACACAGTGATTGTACACATTTTCCCTACCACCAACAGTGTATGAGAGTGGAAGTAACATCACATCTTTATGAACATGTGATATGGATAATGCTCTGTTGTTTGTTTTAATTTTAGATACTGTGGTCGGTGTCTAGTACTATAACAACATGGTTTTACTTTGCATTTGCCTCTGGAGCAATGAGATTAAGAGCCTTTTAGGATGCATATTGGTTATTTAGATAGCCTCTCTGTGGGTGTGCCTCTTCAACCTGCAAATATTTGCTCAGTATGTAAGTTGTATTTTGTCATCATGGTATGGTTTGGCAGAAAAAATTATTATATTTTCATGCAGTCTAATGTATAATTATTTTTATTTATCTTTCCAATTTTTGAACCATGAGTTTAAAACAATTGCTTACATTTTTAGGTCATAATGTGGTTCATCTATGTTTTCCTCTAGATTTTTACAGTTTTATTATTTTTATGTTAGCTATATTTTTATAGTTTTATTTTTTACATTTATATATGTCTGATTCCTTTGCTCTCCCAAACCCCTTTAGTATTTACCCTTGGCCATAATGCTCTGTGTATTGATATTTTTATTTTTCAAATGTTTTTCCAGTTTTCCCAGCCCTCCTTGATTCTTCTACAGTTTGTTAATGAGACTCTGCGTGAGTTTTCTTCATATGTGTGTGTGGTTTTAGTTGTTTTATTTTAGCGTTCACCTGTAACTGAGAGCCTGTGAGGACTTTTGCTAATTAAGTACATTCTCGTCGCTTTCTTAATTAGAAAGTAGAAATAAATACAGGGAAGGAATATGACTAATTTTGTATGTATGAGTGTTTGTGTGTGTGTGTGTGTGTGTGTCAGTCATGTCTGTGTTGTTGATCAGAATGAAAATGAATACAGAAAATGGGAATGAGTATTTAATTCGGTGATTTCTGAGTGACCTGCACGCTAAGTTTCCCTCTCACCTCTGCTTGTCCTTCCGGTCAGCCCTGTGGCACTGCTGCTGAATCTGCACAAGTGCTGTTCACAGGTAGTGCAGCTATGACTCATCCCTGCCACCAATAATTATTTTAGTAATAGTATCCATGGTTTCATTCTTTTGCATTACTAGTTGCTTACCCTGGCTTTTGGTGATGATCGGAAGTGATTTTAAAAATCTGTGAATTAGTTTTCTATTGCTGCACAACTCTTTACCACAAACACAGAGGCTAAAAACAAGAGCCATTCATAATCTCACTATTTCTGAGGCCTGCAGTACAAATATAACTTAGCTGGGGTCTTTCCTCAGGCCCTTCTCAGGCTGTAATCAAGGTATCAGCCAGGCTGGGGAGTTATTTGAGGCCCAGAGTTCTCTTGCAAGCTCATATGGGTGTAGGCAGAGTATATTTCTTGATGACATAGAACAGTTTCTCCAGGCTCCTTCAAAGTCAGAAGGAGAGAAATAGTCTCTGAACCCATGAGCCCTCTGTCCCTGTTTTAAGGATTTTCACCGGGTTAAGTTAGGCCCACTCAGGATATTCTTCCCTATTATTAATCTTAAATCAATATTTTGGCACTTAAAGAAGTTATACAAAATTTCTTTACCTTTTCCTTATATTATTTACTAGAAACAAGTCGCACTTCCCTTCCACACTCAAAGCAAATGATTTACTGAATTTCAAATTGAGTCCAGTCCACTGCGTCTCCATGATTTTTCCAAGTCCAGATCAATCTCATATTTCATACAAATATTCTCCTCCCTTTTTTCTTTTTGCTGTAGTCTGAATGTTTGTATCTCTCTCAAACTCACATGGTAAAATGTTAATCCACAAAATAATTGTTTTAAGAGGCAGGGCTTTCGGGAGGTGATGAAGGATTATTGCTTTTATGAAAGAGGCTCCGGTTCTTTTTATCATTTGAGAACGCAGCTAAAAGGTACCATCTATAAATTTAGAAATGGGCTATTAACAAGCATCCAGTCTGCTGAACTCTTGATGTTAGATTTTTCAGCTTCCAAACTGAAAGAAACAAATGTCTGCCATTAATAAGACACCCCGTCTATATTTTGTTATAGCAGACTGAATGAACTAAGATAATCTTCATAGAATTGTTCTGCAATCTACACTTCACCCACCTTTACTTGTTATAGCCTCCGATGTTCTCTGTGGATCAGAACTCTAATAGCAAATTGCTAAATTTTTCTGAGCTCCCTATGGACCGCCTCTCTTTGTAGTTTTGTTAACCAAGCTTGACTAATTTTGCCTTCCTAACTCCTGTCAGCCTCTGACACTATTTCTATACATTGCTCTGAAACACGGGTTTTTACCACTTTTGAATGGGGTCCTTATGGTTATTCCAGCTCTGCCTTCCATATTGTCCACCTAATCTACAGGAAATCCATGAATTGTTGATAAACAAGTACAAATATATCCCTAGCCCACTATACTTTTGTCTTTTTCTTGGCCCAGTCAACTCTTTAGGTACCCCTGCCTTCTTGGTCATGAGTATGGGTTCATACAAGCAATTAACTTACCCAGTTAGACCCTTCTGAGGAATGCCATTTCTGTCCCCTTGTAGGGAATCCAATTTGTGTGTATGATTCTCTTTGAATTCTACTTAAATATGCAAATTCAAGGAAGAGACAAATTTCTTTGCATAAATACCGCAATCCTCTCTCCAAAATTCCTACATAGAGTATGAAAGGAATGCCATGGAATGACAAGCAATCATGCAGCATTTTAACAAGTCCCAGGAAAGCTGAAATGATTCAATATCTGGTTGATTTCATAGAACATGAGATTCTAAGTGCATCTTGATTTTAACTGTAAGCTCTAATTCCAATGCCAGGACCAAAGAAAGTTCTACTTAACTTCCGGTTACAAGTTATATATAAAAAACCAATCTAAAAGGTTGATAAATTACAGTGCGATTATACATGAACATTGTTTGGAAGAAATATGCATTTCAAGATACTAAGTGTCATCATAATTTGCTGCATAAACCCTTCCTAATTTTCAGGATTCCACCCTTTCCTTATTAATGCTTAAATTTAACATTATAGGTACTGCATGCTAATAAATTTAATTAACATTGTATTGAAACCACCAATATTTTTGTCTTTGGTTTTAATTTCTAGAAATCTCGGTCATGTGGCTATAGGAGATAAAGATTTTTATCAAAATAGTCATAATAGATTTCTGGTCTCTAATGTGGACCTTAACCTGAGAATTTTCTGTGACCTGCAAATTTTTTCTCTATGTTGCTAAGTGTTCTTAGAAGCAATCCCCGAATGCCCTTATACAATTTATTTTCACTAGTCTATTATGTCAGAAACCACTTAATGTTTAACTTGACTTTCAGCATGCACTTGATTACAGGTATCTACAGAGGATAATTTAAGTAACTATTTTTCCACTGTTTGGCATGGGCCTCCAACAACCCTTTAAATACTGAATGATAGAGACATCAGTGTCTTCAAATGTAATCAGATATGAGTTCAAAGTAGAGATTCTCATCCTGAATTTTCAGTCCTCTGGAATAATTTCTGGTATCAAAAACTGTTTCAGTCAGGATCGAATCAAGGAAGTAGCACAATTTTTCTTCTGTATCTGGCAGTTGGCCTGAGGGAACTCGTGATGCAGAGTTGGCACTTGGGAGAAAGATCTAGACACAGAATGGTTGAGAACAACCAACATGATGAACTTTCAGGTATCTATCCATTATCTATCACCATGAAGGGGAGCAAAGACAACCTGAAAACTGACAGCAGCTCCAAATTTCTCTCTTGACTCATCTGACCACAATGGCCTTCAGAAACTAGTGATTATTGCTTTATTTCTGCCCTCCAAATTTCATGCAGTTCTCTTTCTCTCTCTTTCTTTTTTTTTCCAAACACTCAGTAGGAAACAGGCAGGGAAAAACATTCCTGGAGAAGCAGTTCCAGATTACCCTAGTGGACATAGTATAAAAATGTGAGAGCTAAACAATTCATAACAATATATATTTTAATTTTTTAATAAATCCGTAAGATATCAATATTAGTAAATTAATCTTTCCAGTAGATTGTTTAGTATAGGGTTACTTTATTTGGTTTCTATGTCGTCTGAATATTTATATTCCTGATGCTACTAGATGTACAGTTGTTCAATTTGGGGTAGGGTGATGCATAGGAAAATAGGTCTTAAAACTTGAGATCAGATTTAACAAGGAAACTAAGAAGCTGTGTATGAAAGAAATAATATTTTCAATACAATGAGGTCGACTGCAGGCATAAGTAGAAATTGTAGTTTACAATGTTCACCTAATAAAAAGAAGCAAAGAGCTGAATTGAGATTTAGCCTTGCAATTCTAATCTGCTTACATTTTCAAGAAATGCTGACATCTAATCAGAAACTTTGAGGATTATTATGTTTAGAAAAATATGCTTACATAACATGTAATCTTCTATCCTGCTTTATAAGTAAGGTTTTTTGCATGAAACATATCTTTGTATCTGTATGGTTAATCTTTTGATGAAATCATAAAACACTTTTCACAGCAAGAAATTGTGTCAAAGTCACTTTTTATTTTACATTGGTTAAGGAATAATGTAAGGATTTAAACATTTCTCAGAACACCAAGTTTCTTATGTTCAAGTTGATCTTTATCAGGGTGTTTTGATAGTGCATATTATGACAGTAGAACTGGTTTTAAATTCTTAAGAAAATATCTGAAATAAAGAAATGTAGACTGAATTGCCCCTTTGCAGAGTGGGAAATTTCCTTTATCTTTCAAATAACTTTGAGAAAACTCCATGGTCTATAGATAGCAAGTCAAATTTTCAATAAGTTAAGTGCCTTCTAATTTCAAAACCTATACATTTATCTGGTACTAGAAAAGAACATCTTGTAACAAATTATATTTTACTTTCTATTATTTTTTAAGCTTTGGGCTTTTCAAAAGACTTAATGTCCATTATTTTAGTCACATCTTTTTGTACATAATTAAAGGTGTATGAGTATAGGTGTTCTAGATTATCTGATGGTATTCTCAGTACCTACACAGTCAAATGCAGTAAAAATTGACTTAAATGTTCCAGGTGAGGTCCATTCTAATGTGCTGAATTTATCAACCCATTGTTGATGACATCTTCTTTCTCATTAATTAGTTTTTCTTTTTCTATACAACTAGCACACTGGCTAATTTCAAGCAATTAATGAATACTTGATGAATGAATTAATAAGTGAATGATTGACATAATCTAGAGCATCCACAGGGTTTTTAAATAACTGCTATTACCCAAAAAGAGTCTTGTAAAATATTTTGTCTTAAAATTAAGGCCAGTGGACCTGTGTTATTTTTTACTCTTGTAAATATCCTATTCCTAATTGTCTTTTGAATCTAAGAATTAGTTCTTGCATGGACTTGTAACTTTTAATTATGCAACTTTTCTGTGCAACAGGTAAGAACGCTACAAATGCCACCTACGACCAATTAATTCTTCTCAGTCTTTCATTACAGTAATGTCATACTCAAAAAGGAATTTAGAAATCACCCGATCCAATCCTATTCTTTTTGTATAAAATCTGTGATCTCATCCATTTAATATTTCCAGTTCTGAGTTTCTTTTCTCTACTTGTATATTCATTCCAGTGTCCTGTACTCAGTTGAGACAGAGCTACTGATTAATATATTCAGATTAATATAACATTTTAAATATTTTAGAATATAACCACGTTTATACAATGTCAATTTATCTGGAGAGATATGCAGACTTTTTATTCTACAATTCAATAACAATATTTGATGCCACCATGTTAATAATTCCATGGCAAATTTAAAGTTTTCACGCATGGGGGTGAGTACACAGTACAGTTATTTTGCTTTTATATTTTAATATGTAAAGTAACAAGAAAAACTATTTCAAAAGAGTTTTTTAAGAAAACTCCTAACAAAGCAGTACTTCATTTCAAAGTTTGAAGTTTCTATGTTTTCTGAAATAATGTTTAGTATTTCTTCCTATTTCTACATTATGATCTGTAAGTTTAGATTTGTAGTATCTGATCAATTTTGGATGTCAACATGGGAAATAATCCATTTCTTGTGTGTATATAACAATATGTACTTCTGTGATAGGAAATAACTCTCTAAAGAACAGTTTATATTTTTACATACATCACAATGGCTCAAAGCTTTGCCAGTTTCATAGACAAAGTGGGGTTGATAAAAAGCTGCAGTCCTCCTGATAGTGGCTCACCAAGTTTTCTAGAACAATATTATTTTACCTTAGTTTGTGTTGTGCTTTCTGGCCTTTCTCAAATTACAGTAATATCTATTTTTGGATAAGTCTATGTAAAATCAATTCTGATTCAGGTTTGTTATATATTGAAAGTGGTTGGTAATTTAAAAAAACTCATCTATAAGTGCTAGAAGTCAAGTAAATCCTTACAAGCTCTACATGGTGTACATAGATGGATGTTTCTGACGTTAAAAAGAAACTAGTGAGATGGAAGACTATGCTTTATTTAGGGGTTTAAGACTAAATTTAATATTATTATGTATTAATCTGTACAATTTTGCAACTCCTACGTTGAGTACTGCAAGGATAAAATCTACAGAAGAAAAGTAAATATTTAAGTAAAAGGTATTTTTATGGTTTGTAAGTAAAATCGTTTTATTAACAAAACATATAAAATTTAATACCACAGACCCACATAAGCATAATTTAGTTCATGGGGAAATATGCACACACACACATAAACACATAGACACAAACACACACACACACTATATATATATAGATTTATTTCTCATATCATAACTATGTGTAATATTTCCTGGTCCTATGAATTTGTTTAGTAATCACAAATGCTTATTAGTTGACTAATTTGTGCCTGGGATCATTGCAGGCCCTGAGAATGCAGCAGTCTATTAGTGATCCATTCTGCTATAGCAAAGTACCACAAACTTAATGGCTTACAAGAGGCCAAATTTCCTATCGTATAGTGCTAGAGGTCAGAAGTCCAAAATGAGTTTCTCTGATCTAAAAATCAAAGATCATTCTGTAAGCACTAGTGGAGAACCCATTTCCTCACGTTTTCGGACTTTTAGAGGCTTCCTCCACATCTTGGCTCATTGCTCCTTCCATCTTCAAAGACATTTAGCATCTTCAAATCTCTTTCTGATGCTGACCATCTTGATCTTTTTCTTTCATATATAATTTCATTTCTTCCACTTGGATAATCCTGGATAATCTCCACACCCCAAGGTCTTTAATCACATCTGCAAAGTTCTTTTGGCTCTGTTAGGAAGCACATTCACAGCTTCCTTGGCTGAGGATTTGGACATTCTTTGGGGACCACTATTTTGCCTGCTAGAAGTGGTAAATAAAACAGACTAAAATCTCTATGTTCATAAGTGTATATTTTAGTGAGAAAGGTAGACAAAAATCAAACCTATAATTTGTCCTGTTTTGTATTCTTATTTGTTTGTATCATCTTTTTATTTATAGTTTTCTCAAGCAATTATCTATATTATTGCCCTCCTCAACTGCTCATTTTTTAGCTTTGTAAACTCATTCAATTTCGTACACATATGTTCATGTATAATTCTCTCTCCTTCTACTTTATTTGGTTTAATTTTCCTATTATTTTCAAAACGTCATAATATGTATGTTTAGTTTAACCATTACTAGTCTTCTTTATTTTGTTTTATTTTTAAAAATCTATTTGTTTAGAAACGAAGTCTCATTCTGTTACCCAGTTGGGAATGCAGTGGCACATTCATGCCTCACTGTAGCCTCGAATACCTAGGAACAAGCAATTCTTTCATCTCAGCCTCCTGAGTAGCTGGGACTGAAGGTGTACATCACTGTGTAGGAATACTTTTAATTATTAGTAATTTTTGTAGAGAAGGGGTCTTATTTTGTCTCCCAGGCTAGTTAGGGACTCCTGGCTTGAAGAGATCTTCCCAACTCAGCCTCCCAAAATGCTGGGATTACAGGTGTGAGCCACCACGCCCCAGCTTCTTTATTTATATAAACTTTTAGTGTTAAAATTTGTCCCACAAGTACAGGTTTTATGATATTCCACTATTTTCAAATATGATCTTTTTATATTTAATTGGAATAAAATTTTGTTTAATTTTTCCTTGGATCAAACATAGTAAAAGTTTTGTTTGTGTCTGTGTGTTTGTCAGCAATTTCCAAAGGTTGTCATAATTTTCTTTAACATTTTTTTATTGTAGTAAAATATTTGTAACATAAAATTTACCACTTTAACTGTTTTTAACTGTGCAATTCAGTGGCATTAGTACATTCAGAGTGTTGTCTAACTACTATCACTATCCATTTCCCCTCCCCTCAGGAATCCCTGTTCTACTTTATATCTCTCTGAATTTGCCTATTCTAGTTACCTCATTTAGGTAGAATCACACAATGTTTGTCCTCTGGTGTCTGGTTTCCTTCAATTTTTATAAAATTTCCAGGGTTCAATTAAAAAACTTGATTGAATGGAGTTTAAATATCCTTGATCTGTTACAGTACCACTCATAAAATACTTTGAGATATGCCTTTGTTTAGCACTTAGTCATTTTGTTTAGTATAACCCCTGGGTGTTTATGAGAAATATGATTCTCCTAATAGTGGGGATGGACTCAATTGTAATTGTATTTTTCAAATATTCCATATCCTTACTATTATTTGGGCCTTCAGAGAAAGAAATAGAGCATGCATACTGTAGCAAAGCTATAAAGATGAAATGCAGCCATTTCATGACTTATGGAAAAGAGCAAGGAAGGAGGTGTTAATATAACACCAGATTTTTAAGAAATATAATCAGAATTCAGAGAGAATGATGCAATTATTTAAAACTGTGCTAATTGGACCATCTTTTATTTTTCACAGAATCTGTCTCAGATTGCTCTCCTTAAACTCCTCCCCTTGTCTCAGGTGTAATTTAATGTATAACGTCACATACACACATACATTAGATGATAAGATCACTCTGCATCTGATATGGTTTGACTTTGTGTCCCCATCCAAATCTCATTTTGAATTATAGTTCCCATAATCCCATGTGTCATTGGAGACACCTGGTGGGAGGTAATTGAATAATGGGCAGTTTCCCCCAGGCTATTCTTTTCATAGTGAGTGAGTCTCATGAGATCTGATAGTTTTATAAGGAGCATCCCCCTTGGCTTGGCACTTCTCTCTCCTGATGCCATGTGAAGAAGGACATGTTTGCTTGACCCTTCTGCCATGATTGTAAGTCTCCTGAGGCCTTCCCAGCCATGCAGAACTCTTAGTCAATTAAACCTCTTTCCTTTATAAATTACCTAGTCTCGGGAATTTCTTTACAGCAGTATGAGAACAGACTAATAGATCATCTTTCTCCAAAATATTCTGATTTTATGCGTACATACACAAGCACACACATATACATGTGTACAAACATAGACACATTCAGAAATGTATGGATCCCTATTTTATGAAATAACTGCTTTGTAAATCTGTCTTCAAATATAAATTAGAATTCTATTTTGCCCATTTCACTTGTGTCTGTCTATGTCTAATTAAATTACATAAGCTTTGTTTTACTAAAAGAGGGCTCTGGAAAACTAAGCATTAAATGTAGACATATTTGAAAAGCTCTAAACTTGAATCCTGATTCTAGCACTCCTTTCCTCACTGACATTGATGTGGCTTGTTATCCTTGTAGGCAGTATAATGCTTCTACTGAAGATATCATTGCCCTAATCCTCAGAAATTGTGTATCTGTCGTATTATATGGCATAAACACATTTGCACATATAATTAAAATCATAGATCTTAAAATAGGGAGATTTTCTTGGATCATCTAGGTGGGTCCATCTACTCACACGAGAGCTTACAAGCAGGGAACTGTCTCTAGCAAGAGAGATGTGGCAGAAGGAGATCAGAGATTTTGAGTATGAGAAGGATTCAATGCACCATTGCTGGCTATGGGATATAGGTTCCCACATTCAAGGACAAGAGAAAAACCTCTTGGAGCTAAGACCATCTACCAGTTGACAGATAACAGGAAATGAAATATCCTAAAACTGCAAGGACCTGGATTCTGCCAATAACCTGAGCACGTTAGAAGCACGGTTTTCCCAGAGTATCTGGAGAAAAGTCCAGTCGGCCGACACCTTGATTTTGGCTTTATAAAATTCAGAGCAGAGAAATCAATAAAGCCAGCTAGAACTTCTGATATGTAAAACTGTGAGATACAGAATTTGTGGGGTTTTGTTTGTTTGTTTGTTTTTTGTCTGTTGGTTTGTTTGTTTGTTTTTTGAGATAG
>NW_012106319.1:300649-303500 GCF_000951045.1 Mandrillus leucophaeus | reverse complement strand
TCAATTAAAAAACTTGATTGAGTGGAGTTTAAATATCCTTGATCTGTTACAGTACCACTCATAAAATACTTTGAGATATGCCTTTGTTTAGCACTTAGTCATTTTGTTTAGTATAACCCCTGGGTGTTTATGAGAAATATGATTCTCCTAATAGTGGGGATAGACTCAATTGTAATTGTATTTTTCAAATATTCCATATCCTTACTATTATTTGGGCCTTCAGAGAAAGAAATAGAGCATGCATACTATAGCAAAGCTATAAAGATGAAATGCAGCCATTTCATGACTTATGGAAAAGAGCAAGGAAGGAGGTGTTAATGTAACACCAGATTTTTAAGAAATATAATCAGAATTCAGAGAGAATGATGCAGTTATTTAAAACTGTGCTAATTGGACCATCTTTTATTTTTCACAGAATCTGTCTCAGATTGCTCTCCTTAAACTCCTCCCCTTGTCTCAGATGTAATTTAATGTATAACGTCACATACACACATACATTAGATGATAAGATCACTCTGCATCTGATATGGTTTGACTTTGTGTCCCCACCCAAATCTCATTTTGAATTATAGTTCCCATAATCCCACGTGTCATTGGAGACACCTGGTGGGAGGTAATTGAATAATGGGCAGTTTCCCCCAGGCTATTCTTTTCATAGTGAGTGAGTCTCATGAGATCTGATAGTTTTATAAGGAGCATCCCCCTTGGCTTGGCACTTCTCTCTCCTGATGCCATGTGTAGAAGGACATGTTTGCTTGACCCTTCTGCCATGATTGTAAGTCTCCTGAGGCCTTCCCAGTCATGCAGAACTCTTAGTCAATTAAACCTCTTTCCTTTATAAATTACCTAGTCTCGGGAATTTCTTTACGGCAGTATGAGAACAGACTAATAGATCATCTTTCTCCAAAATATTCTGATTTTATGCGTACATACACAAGCACACACATATACATGTGTACAAACATAGACACATTCAGAAATGTATGGATCCCTATTTTATGAAATAACTGCTTTGTAAATCTATCTTCAAATATAAATTAGAATTCTATTTTGCCCATTTCACTTGTGTCTGTCTATGTCTAATTAAATTACATAAGCTTTGTTTTACTAAAAGAGGGCTGAGGAAAACTAAGCATTAAATGTAGACATATTTGAAAAGCTCTAAACTTGAATCCTGATTCTAGCACTCCTTTCCTCACTGACATTGATGTGGCTTGTTATCCTTGTAGGCAGTGTAATGCTTCTGCTGAAGATATCATTGCCCTAATCCTCAGAAATTGTAAATCTGTTGTATTATATGGCATAAACACATTTGCACATATAATTAAAATCATAGACCTTAAAATAGGGAGATTTTCTTGGATCATCTAGGTGGGTCCATCTACTCACACGAGAGCTTACAAGCAGAGAACTGTCTCTAGCAAGAGAGATGTGGCAGAAGGAGATCAGAGATTTTGAATGTGAGAAGGATTCAATGCACCATTTCTGACTATGGGATATAGGTTCCCACATTCAAGGACAAGAGAAAAACCTCTTGGGGCTAAGACCATCTGCCAGTTGACAGATAACAGGAAATGAAATGTCCTAAAACTGCAAGGACCTGGATTCTGCCAATAACCTGAGCACGTTAGAAGCACGGTTTTCCCAGATTATCTGGAGAAAAGTCCATTTGGCTGACACCTTGATTTTGGCTTTATAAAATTCAGAGCAGAGAAATCAATAAAGCCAGCTAGAACTTCTGATATGTAAAACTGTGAGATACAGAATTTGTGGGGTTTTGTTTGTTTGTTTGTTTTTTGTCTGTTGGTTTGTTTGTTTGTTTTTTGAGATAGAGTCTCGCTCTGTCACCCAGGCTGGACTGCAGTAGCATGATCTCGGCTCACTGAAACTGCTGCCTCCCGGGTTCAAGTGATTCTCCTGCCTCAGCCTCTTGAGTAGCTGGAATTACAGGCGCACACCACCATGCCCGGCTAACTTTTGTATTTTTAGTAGAGACGGGATTTCACCATGATGGTCAGGTTGGTATCGAACTCCTGACCTCATGATCAGCCCGACTCAGCCTCCCAAAGTGCTGGGATTACAGGCATGAGCCACCGCACCTGGCGGTGTTGTTTTAAGCCATGAAATTTGTGCCTATTTGGTATAGCAGCAATAAAAAGCAAGTACAGTTATCTTTTTCAACTCAAACATGATCTCAAGACAACTAGAGAAAATAATGCTATGTCACAACTGTGTGTATGTCTCAGGTTTTCAAAGTGATTAATAAGTAATTTTTGACATGCATTTTAAATTTAAACTGTGGTTATATTAATCACATTTTTCCCCTTTATGTGTGTGTATACAAATGTGCACACTCATGTGTATAACACATTGATCACATTTAATTATCTTTGGGAAAAGCAGCTACCATCTGATCACTTAATACTTTCACTGATATATCCAAATCCAATACAGGGAAGTGTTACAGTGGAAAGTTCCTGATACAAAAACAATGATGAGGGTAAGTATCACTGTCTGATTCTAAGAAATAGAGGTATGCTACTCTGAAGGCAGACAGAAATGCTATCAAGTTTGCTATATTTCATTAAAATACGATACCCTTCTTTGCGATCATCTCGTTAATTTTTTATCAAAACATTTAAGAATGTTCTTACATAGTACATGAAATAACAGATGCTCTATTGTTATTCATAAATAGATAAAAAGAGAGATGTGGCAGAAGGAAATCAGAGACTCTAAGTGTAAGAAGGATTCAATGCACCATTGCTAGCTATGGGATATAGGTTCCCATATTCAACGACAAAAGAGAAACCTCGTGGTTTCTCTTGTCCTCTGAAGTTTTTAAAATGTT
>NW_012106319.1:298422-299668 GCF_000951045.1 Mandrillus leucophaeus | reverse complement strand
AAATCTAATAAATCTACTTTTTCAATCTTTTGAATATTCAATAAATAATATATTTTTCCTTGTCAGAAGAAAAGTCTTAGAAATGTGAGAATTGGTTACTGAAAAAAAGAGGCCAAAATCTATACTAAGGTTTTAAAATTGACATAAGGTGATTGATTTAGACAACAAAAATGAGACGACTAGCAAAGCAATAGATCACAGGAGAAAATAATAGAAAATTTATGTATTATTTACTCTGCAAGCATATATTTTTAATAACATATATGAATTAAATGAATAACAAAATTTATAACATGAATAAAATGTGCAGAAAGCACTTCATATATTTTGTTTATAATAATTAAAAGGGATATGCTACATATACCTCTAGATATATTTCCCTCTGTTTTCCAGTTAGAATACTGTATGAAATGTAACATTCTCATAATAACAAATAGCAAATGTTCTCAATGCTTATAATAATTTAAAAACCTAATAAAAATATTTCAAATAAGTTAACAATATGCGTAACACAAAACATTATTTCTATTTTATTGCAGATAACTTATACACGTTTTATTAAAATATAATTTACCTCTAGTAAAAAGCACAGATTTAAATTGTATAATACTATGAGTTTTGAAAATGAGTATGACTCACACACCACCATCAACCTGTGGAGCATTTATCATTCCAGAAATGTCCATTGTACCTTTCAAATCAATCTCCCCAAGGGAAAACAAGACACTGTTCTGATCTCCATTTTCACAGATTAGTTTTCTCTATTATAGAAATTTAGAAATCCAAGTAAGCAGAAAGATATCATATACTATTTAGAACTTCAGTTATTCTGCAGATAAACATATTTTTGAAAATTGTTTGTAATATTGCACATATCAGTATTCTGTATCTGTTTTTGTTTCTGAGTAAGATTCCATTGTATGAATATATCACACTGTTTCTACCCATTCATCTTGGGTTGGAAATTCTTTTTGTTTATAATTTTTGTTTTTTATCACCAAAAGTACTACAGATGTCTTATGAAAGTTGATATGTAGTAATATATTTTAATTTCTTTTTGGTACATAGCTAGGAGTTAAATTTCTAGATTATACACATGTTGAATTGTATATGTATATAATCAGATCATCTACTAATAAATGCAGTTATACTTCTGGTTTTCTGAAATGTATGCCTTTTCCCCTATCTATGAAATCTTTAAGAAGCTCCAGGCCATGGAAATTTTTTTCTAAATAACCTTGTAGAA
>NW_012106319.1:293373-297527 GCF_000951045.1 Mandrillus leucophaeus | reverse complement strand
TCTTCTTCCATAAGTTTGCTCTGTCATCATTGCAAAAAAAGCAATTGACCATCTAAGTCAATGATAATCTATTCCTGAGCTGTCCTTGTACTATCGATCTTTAAAGATATCCCTTTGGCGATACAACACTATCTTGATTACTATAGATTTAGGGTCATTCTTAAAATCAGTGAGTATAAGTACTACAACTTTTTCTCCTTTAATTTTTTTTCTGTTATAGGTCACTTCAATACCTATATAAATATTATAATCAACCTACTAATTTCCACATACTATGTTTTAGAATTTTGATTGGGTTTCCTTTGAATAGATAGAGATATATGTAGCTAGATTTGAGAAAATTATTTTCCTAAATATTTAACTGCAAAAGATATTCCAGGAAATGTATTAGTTTTTAAGATTTTTTAAAAAATCCTTTAGGCTTTGAGGTGAAAATACCAAGTTGCTTATTAAGGTTAGAAAATAAGTTTGGCATCACACACCTCAACAAAATAATGCAAGGTAACAGTGGAGCAACATTATAAAGAGACTCAAGAAAGATAGCATAAGGTAGAAATTTTATATCTAAATTTATTTTCTTCAAATCTCTAGGTAATGGAAAAACTATTTTAACAATTCAACAATCCAGGAAAATTCCTTTCTGAGGTTTTGAGGTAGTGCCTAGCACAAATCTTTTGTTTTTTTAAGGCAAATAGCACTGATTTTAGGCAATTCAGATCATAAGACCTCTGCCACATCTATTAAATTCTGCTTTTAAAATGTAAAAGCTACCATGAAAGGTTGGTTAATGAATTGTCATGGTTTTGTTTTAATAAAACTTTATTTACAAAAACAGGAGGCTTACAATATTTCCATATATAGTTTGATGATCCTCATCTAGGGCAGCAATTATCAACATATGGTTCTTAGATCAGGCTCATCAGTAACACCTAGGAACTTGATGGAAATTTACACTACCTCTTCCAGACCTACTGGATTAGAAACTTTGAGGAAAGTATTCAGCAATCTCTGTGTCAGGGACCTACAGGTAATCTTTATGCATTCTGAAGTTTGAGAACCACTAATCCTGAGGATCAGTGTCATTCTAACAGGGGTTGACTGAAGGAATATCAACAAACTCACACCTGGTGACCAATGAATGTAGGGGAATTTGAAGTCTTCTGGGCACTATGGTAAATGAAAAGACAAAGCCCAGATCCAACATAAGTACAATGTAGATTGACTAAGTTTCTTTGTTAACAAGGTGACTGAAAAAAGGCATACCTACTTTGGATGTAAATGTTTATTTTGACTTTTACTATTCTTTGATATACAATGTCTGATATTAAATTTTATAACTCATTTAAAAGTCAAGAAATTATGTTAACGAAAATAGTGGAAAATCGAATGTGTTTGCACAGTTGGAAAAATTCAGCATAGAGATGGAAGTCACATAAAAGAGACAAATGAAAATGTACTCATAAGAACTTCTTTAAAAAAGTTTTATATAAACCAAATCAATGTTCAACATAGTTGTACCAATTACATATTTTTACCAAGAATGTCTGAGATTTACTGGTTTGACATTCCTGGAAACACTTGGTTTTGCCATGGTATATACGTATTTATTTACATGAAAATTTTCTGTCATCTGTCTTCTATGAAGGAATTCATCTTTGTTGGGAAAATGGGTTATACGATAAAATATTTTATTCCTGGGGAATAATAGTCTAATATGCATCTGTCAAAAAGCCCTTGTGTTGACTTTAAAATACCCAAGTAAATATTTTATTAGAGAGGTAAATGAAAATAAAATTATTGGGCCAGGCGCAGTGGCTCACGCCTGGAATCCCAGGAATTTGGGAGGCCGAGGTGGGAGGATCACTTGAGACCAGGAGTTGGAGACTAGCCTGGTCAACATAATGAAACCCTGTCTCTACTAAAAATTCAAAACTTAGCCAGCCATGTTGGCACAGGCCTGTATTACCAGCTACTCGGGAGGCTGAGACATGAGAATCGCTTGAACTCCTGAGCAGAGGTTGCAGTGAGCCAAGATCCCACCACTACACTCCAGCCTGGCGGCACAGCAAGACTTCCTCTCAAAAAGAAAAATGAAGAAAAAAAAAAAAAAGTTCTTATAAAAAGCCTGCATCTGTTAGATTAATTTGGAAGCATCAAGTTAATTACCTGAAGCCATTTTTAGAGATTACAGTTTGAGAAAAAGAGCTTCAGATTACGATAAAAAGACTTCCTCTCTGGAAATTCAGAAAGAGAAAAATTCAACCACTAAACTACTTAGATGGAGTTTCCAAAGAAGTAGGAGGCAAATCAGGTAAATATGTCATGGGAGTCAAAGAAAGAGTTCAGAAGGTTACGATCAACGTTCTCCCATCATTTTAAATGTCTGAGACAGGGGTGCCAGCATAGTCAGATTCCGGTGTGGGCCCTGGTTTACAGACGGCATTCTTTTGTCTGTGTCCTTACACGGAGCAGAAGAGAGGGAGGTAACAAGCTCTCTCATGTGTCTTCTTGTAAGGGCACTAATCCCATTCAATGAGGGCTCCAGCTCTAGGATCTAATCATCCCCAAAGACTCTACCTCATAATACCATTCTTTGACAGAATTTCATCATATGAATTTGAGAAGACACAAATATTCAGCCCATAACATAGGGAAATATGTTAATATTATGTAAATATTGTTCCTTGTCATTTTTTTCTCATCGTTTTAGTATTAATTGATATTTTCTAACTCCATTATTATTTCTCTTTATTAGTTGGTATTCTACTACAAGCAAGAATGTTTCTATTTAAAATTTATATGTATTATATGAGCTCATGATTCTTAAGTTGTCCAATGGGTTATAATCCACTACTCTGTCTCTTTCTCTATATCTGTGTGTGTATACATGTGTATATATGTATTATACGTGTGTGTATATATGCATATATGATACATATGATATGTATGCTATATAGATTTGTACATATCTATAGATACACACACATATAGATACACACATATATATTCATTATATATGATATACATATACACACACACCTATCCTGGCTCTTGCATCCTTTTGGCATGTTTCTGTCTTAGTCTGCTTAGGCTGTGATTCTAAAATATAGATGACTGGGTGACTTAAATTATAGACATTGTTTTTTCCTCACAGTTCTGGAGGTGGAACGTCTGGCATTAGGGTACCAGCATGGTCAGGTTGTGGTAAAGGCGCTCTTCCTGGGTTACGGAAAGCTGCCTTCTTACTCTGTTCTTACATGGTAGATCAAGCTCTCTTTTTCTTCCTTTTCTCACAAGGCCACACCAATCCTATCAGATCAGGGCCCCACCCTTCTCATCTGTTTTTGTTTTTAAACATAAGTTTATTTTCTGTTAAGGTTTTCATGTATTTCTGTTTCCTTCTAAGATCCTTACAGTTCGTATTTCTGGGATTTTAATATTCTTCTATTTCATAATATAATTGAGTGATTATTACTTTTATCTAACAATCATGTAATACTTGAGTATGTTTTTCAAATTCCCTTAAATTCCATTAGTCAGTATTAATTTCTAGTATTTATGGAAAAATTCTTAAGTCTTATCACGTAACATTCCTTAGTGCACTCTGTTATTAACTAATTTAGTTGTGTCCTAACATATATACTGTAGTTCATTGATAGCAATATAGGTATTTTTAAAAGCTACATTAGTGTTTATTCCATAAGGACAGAATCATGCATATTCAAACGGAATTAAATAAGGGAAAATATGACAGTATAGTAAATGAATGTACTAAAATCAACATCTAAGTTTAGAGATTAATAAAAAATGCAGTTATATTGGTCTACTATGATTTATGATTTACTCTTGCTGTTTATTGCTCAGCAATTGGTTATGATCCAGATGTTTAAAACTTTCTATTCCACTTTTTAATTTTCAGTTTAGTTGGAATTTTTATCTTATGGCCACTCTAAAGGAAGTGTGTAATTTCCTTTGAAGAGAAGAATATATATTAGAAAACTGAAGCTATCCTCTGAGATTTTCTTAATTTCATAATCAGTATGCCTATAGGTGATTTCACTAACAGTTGATAATATCTCACGCAGCAATAACAGACACCCATAATCCCTACCATCTTTGGTTAATGGCTCTTTCTTTTGGATCCATGTGCATAC
>NW_012106319.1:288615-290914 GCF_000951045.1 Mandrillus leucophaeus | reverse complement strand
AAATATGTATTTAAGTGTCCTCCATGTCTTTTCATGGCCTGAAACGTATTTCTTTTTAACACTGAATATCTTTCACTATCAGGCACCACAGTTTATTTGCCCATTCACCTGCCGAAGGGCATTGTTTTATTTTGTTTATGCTGCTATATAGGAATACCTGAAACTGGCTGATTTATAGAGAAGAGGTTTATTTGGCTCACAGTTCTGCAGGCTGTATAAGAAGTATGGCACCCGCACCTCCTTCTGGTGAGGGCCTCAGGGTGCTTCCACTCATGACAGAAGGTTAAGGGGAGCTGGTGTGTGCAAATGACCTAGCAAGAGAGGAAGCAAAAGAGAGAACAGAGGAGGAGTCTGGCTCTTTTCCACAACAAGTTCTTCTGGAAACTGAGTGAATACCCATTCATGGCAGCAATAATGGCAGCAAGTCATACACAGGAGATCCACCAGCACAACCCAAACACCTTTCATCAGGCCCCACCTCCCACACTGGTGAGCAAATTTCAACAGGAGATTTGGCAGGGCCAAACAAACCATATCCAAACTGTCTGACGTTTTATCAATTATGAATAAAGCTGCTGTGAACATTCATGTGCAGGTTTTTGTGTAGACATGAGTTCTTTCACTCTTTTGAGCAAATACCAAGGACTGTAATTACTGGACTGTATTATTGTTGTATGTTTGGTTGTATAACAAATCACCAAACTGCCTACCAAAGTGGCTATACCACTTAGTATTTGCATCAGCGATGATTGGAAGTTCCTGTTGTTCTACATCCTCGCCAGCGTTAAGCCTTGTCAGTGTTTTGAATTTTAAAGAAATGTGTAGTGGTAGCTCATTGTTGAGATAAGCAAACTCTTGATATATTCAGTGAAAGAAACATTTGTAAAGGCTAAAGCAACCTGTAGTAATGTGGTTGTAAAATGTGGGGTGGCAAAGAGAGAAGTGTTCTATAGTCCCATCAGCAGATTTAGTAAGTGTGTACCAGTGAACTGTGAACCTCACACATGCTTCTAAAATCCACCTGCCCCTCTTTGTTGAGAAAGAATGTCTAGAGTAAGCTAGAATTGTGTCTTTCCCTTCTCTGAATACAGTTAGGTGCTCATTAAACCCAGCAGGTTAGTCTCTGGTAAAAACAGTTTCTATTTCAGGTAGGTCTTGTTAAGAAAAACAGATGCTCTGAAGTATTTCAAAATGGTTATCATTCCCCTTCCCCTGCCAGAAAAATGAGGAAAATTTTCTCTGATATTTACTGTAAGGAACGGGTCAAGCTGGTAAGTTTCAAAAAATGTGGGAGCCCCCAGTGACTGAGTCCCCTTGCAGTTGTTATGTCTCAGAGATGATATTTCATCTCTGATTTGTGAAATCAGAGATGCGATTTGTAAAATTTATTCCACCTGCAGGAGAAATTGTTTAACCAGAGACTAACCTGCTTGGTTTAATGAGAACCCAGCTGAACTCAGAGAAGGGAAACACACAATTTTAGTCTACACTATCTTGTCCACACGCCTCCAGAAATTCATCACTTATAACCCAAGTTTCCCTACACCAATATGGGTTGTCTTTGAGGTTCTCGCTTGAAGGTTTCTGCTCTGGCAAACCAGGACTTTTGGCATTCACCTGTAGGTCTCTCCAATTTGGTGAGCAGTGGTTTGCCCTGTGAACACATTTCCGTGACAAACCTAAGGAAATTTTTTTAGTTTGTTCAGCTTTTTACTTGTTGTTTGGATGAAGTGGCGATTTCTAGCTTCCTACGTACCGGACAGGAGAGCCCTAGTAGATGTTTTAAACGTCCTTTTTATTTTAATTGATTCACTATGCTGTATAATTATTTCATTTCAGTAAGAAAAAAATGGAGAGAAATATTCTCCAACATATATATTTATACCAGGAAAACTAATTTAAAAATAAATTATGGAAATTATAAAATGAAAGTTATTAACATATAAACTTTGATAGTGCTAGGATAATAAAATGAAACAAGGGCAATCAATCAATAAGCCAGCTAAGCTAATTATAAATGCTTCCTCATTATATTATCATTAGAAATTGAGATAAATTGGAAAATGCTTAAAAATTTCCTACAGCAAAAGTCTTCTCCTTTGAAATTAATTGAGAAAACATAGATCTCTTTGAAAATTTCCAACTAGGAACAATTTAAATTTGAACACTCAATTTTGAGTAAGTATGCAAATAATTAATGTATTAATAATTTCAATATTAGTATTATACTTGCTTATAGATTAACTTATTTCAGTGGCTTGGCTAACATTTGAAACAGCAATTAAAGAAAGAAAAATTC
>NW_012106319.1:286282-288565 GCF_000951045.1 Mandrillus leucophaeus | reverse complement strand
TAATCTTCTGCAACATTTTGTATGTGTTTGCTATTGAGGTGATTCTAGAATTCTGGCCCAACAAAATTAATTTAAAAATGTTCTCTTCCCTACTCTTTTCAGAAAGAGTTTGAATATAATCATTTTTTTTCTTTCTAAAATGTTTTCTTTAATTGACCGGGGATGTCATTTGGGCCTAAGATTTTTTTTTTAAGTATGTATTCAATTGTTTAATAGATATAAGGCTATTCAGATTATTAATTTCTTTTTGTATATGTAATTTTTATGTTTCAAAGATTTGTTCATTTTCAAATATTTTGGCATAAATTTATTCATCATATTCTCCTATTATCATTTTAATGTCCATAGGATGTATAAATAATATTGGTATATTCCTGTATTAGTAGGTATTATTTGTGCTTTCTGTCTCTCTCTGCTTTTCATGATCATTTTATAAAGAATTTATCAATATAATTATATTTTTTAAAAACCCATATTTTGTTTTCTTTCTGATTTTCTAATATAGAAACCATTTACTCAATGATACATTTTCTAAGAACTGCTTTAACCTTATTCTACACATTTGATGTTATATTCTGTGCTTTTATTTCATTCTATTTAGAATAGTTTAATATTAAATATTAAAATATTTTTTTATGTTTACTGAAATTATGGTTATTTGGGATGTTATTAAATTTCCAAATATTTGCAGATTATTAAAATTATCTTTCTCTTCTTGATAACTAATTATATATTGGCCTAAACCACACTATGTAAAACAACTTGTTCAAATACTGTGAACTTTGGAAGTTATAGGGTTTATTCTCACATATTTAAAAAAATGAAACTTTGCACGCATACGCTTCCTGAAATTTCTGTATTCTTCATCATTAGCCAGAACCTCAGATAAGAGATGTGCTGGTCTCATACCCCAATCATATTGCTCTTCAGTATGGAGCACATGGGCATGTGTTGACAAGTAAAAGTGATGGGGTAAGAAGCACACAAATGTGAAATCAAGTTTCTATTGTCTAATGACCACCTATGTGGTATCCAAAACAAAAATAAAGGAAGCATAATGTTTGTTTTTATTTTATGGTAATACTAATGTGTGAATTCTTGTCTCCAATACTCTGAAAAACTAATTAAATATACAGAAAATAATTTTAATGCCCAAATAATTATAAATGCTACTATAATAAATTAATTCTTAAAATGTATCCTGCAAGCATTTTCACCTAGAAATATGTATTTAAGTGTCCTCCATGTCTTTTCATGGCTTGAAACGTATTTCTTTTTAACACTGAATATCTTTCACTATCAGGCACCACAGTTTATTTGCCCATTCACCTGCCGAAGGGCATTGTTTTATTTTGTTTGTGCTGCTATATAGGAATATCTGAAACTGGCTGATTTATAGAGAAGAGGTTTATTTGGCTCACAGTTCTGCAGGCTGTATAAGAAGTATGGCACCCGCACCTCCTCCTGGTGAGGGCCTCAGGATGCTTCCACTCATGACAGAAGGTTAAGGGGAGCTGGTGTGTGCAAATGACCTAGCAAGACAGGAAGCAAAAGAGAGAACAGAGGAGGAGTCTGGCTCTTTTCTACAACAAGTTCTTCTGGAACTGAGTGAATACCCATTCATGGCTGCAATAACGGCAGCAAGCCATACACAGGGGATCCACCAGCAAAACCCAGACACCTTTCATCAGGCCCCACCTCCCACACTGGTGAGCAAATTTCAACAGGAGATTTGGCAGGGCCAAACAAACCATATCCAAACTGTCTGACATTTTATCAATTATGAATAAAGCTGCTGTGAACATTCATGTGCAGGTTTTTGTGTAGACATGAGTTCTTTCACTCTTTTGAGCAAATACCAAGGACTGTAATTACTAGACTGTATTATTATTGTATGTTTGGTTGTATAACAAATCACCAAACTGCCTATCAAAGTGGCTATACCACTTAGTATTTGCATCAGTGATGATTGGAAGTTCCTGTTGTTCTACATCCTCGCCAGAGTTAAGCCTTGTCAGCGTTTTGAATTTTAAAGAAATGTGTAGTGGTAGCTCATTGTTGAGATAAGCAAACTCTTGATATATTCAGTGAAAGAAACATTTGTAAAGGCTAAAGCAACCTGTAGTAATGTGGTTGTAAAATGTGGGGTGGCAAAGAGAGAAGTGTTCTATAGTCCCATGAGCAGATTTAGTAAGTGTGTACCAGTGAACTGTGAACCTCACACATGCTTCTAAAATCCACCTGCCCCTCTTTGTTGAGAAAGAATGTCTAGAGTAAGCTAGA
>NW_012106319.1:249491-285047 GCF_000951045.1 Mandrillus leucophaeus | reverse complement strand
GTCAGTCATCCAGGTGTGTTATTTTTCAAAATAAAATAAATATATGTGATAACTTGGTGTTTGGAGATACAGAATATAAATTAATTTGTGTATATTATATGTATACATATGTACTTTATATGTAAATAATTGGTTTATATATATATGCATATACATACATTTTCAAGTGAATATTAAGTTAGTTAGATTTACACTTATTATTTCCACTAAGGAATTAAAGTTTAACTGGTATTAATGTTATATTTACATATAGTGAATATTCTTTCTTAGGAAATTTATTCAAACGGAAACAAAGAGAAAGAGATGATGTTGTTCTAATGCAAACAATGACAATGTGAAAAAAGGAGCAATAATCCAAACTCTATATTCCACAATACCAGGATACTTTGATACCTTTCTTATGTAGTATGTAGGAAAATATAATGCCAAATAAAGAAAAGTTCAAATAAGCATAAGGAAGGATTCTGAGAAACCTTTTTAGGGTTGCATACATCCCGCAAAGCCAACAGAGCACCTTTCCCTAAAGAATATGGCACATTTGAGGGAAAGAAGCTTCAAGTTGTATTCCATAATCAATGTAGAGAAATTAAACCAGGTTGTAAGAACTGATGGTGAGGCTGTCTTTGACATCAGGAAGATTCAAAGAAAATGGCCCCAAATTATAAATCATATATATGAATTCTCATGAAATGGACCATTATTAAGGGATACTGGATAACAGGTTTTTGGAATTGTAAACTAACCTGAAACATATACTGCAAATTTATAAACACAACTCTGTGTATATGTATTATATCTGTAAAAATATGACCGCATGGCATACCTAAGTTAATCGTACAACCTGGAGAATTACTAATAGCCTGTCACATAGTCCTTGTCTCTCCTTCACATTCATTCTCTCTATTTGCTTTTGTAGTTATTTGTCATCCTGTCATTTAAAAAAATCAACAAACCTAAAAGAAATAATTACAGAAACTAGACAATATCACTTCAAGCAAAAAAGAATAAAGGTAAAATAACGAGCAAAGCTTCCCAAACTTTCTGGAACTTTGTACAACAAATCAAGAGAAGTTGAGCATTTAGCCAAATGAATTGCTATGAATAATAATACTAATAACAATAATGCGGTAACCACACCACAAAATGAAGAACTAAAGAAGCTACAGGTCAGGCACGGTGGCTCACACCTGTAATCCCAGCACTTTGGGAGGCTGAGGCAGGCAGATCACAGGGTCAGGAGATCAAGACCATCCTGGCTAACACGGTGAAACCCTGTCTCTACTAAAGATACAAAAAATTAGCCGGGCATGGTGGCAAGTGCCTGTAGTCCCAGCTACTCAGGAGGCTGAGTCAGTAGAATAGCTTCAACCCAGGAGGCGGAGATTGCAGTGAGCCGAGATTGTGCCACTGCACCGCAGTCTAGGAGACAGAGAAAACTCCATCTTAAAAAAAAAAAAAGCTACAAAAATACAGTTAGACTATATAAGGAAATAATTCCAAAGATGACAGAATGGAAGAAAAAGGTGAAAGTGTAAAATAAAAGCATCAGTAATGAAGGCTACATTTAAAGCAGTGTAGGAGAACAGGCACTGTTTAAAACAATGTAAATGATACAAAGGACAGGATTAATAACCAGAAAAAGATAAAATGGATCATAGTAGAGTTAATTTAAGGAGAAAAGAAGCTCAGAAGCCATACAAAGAGGTTAGGTCATGTCCCAGGAAGAGCAACCAAAGCAGTGAAACAAACTAAAGGAAATCATCAACCCTGTATAGTAGACAGCCCCCAGAGGTACCCAGTTTCAAATCCTCAGGACATATGAATATATGATGTTACCTGACAAGAAAGATTTTGCAGATATGATTAAGTTTATGAACCTTGTGATGGATGGATTGTCTCAATTATCCAGTTGGGACTGAACTAATCATATGAATTCTTAAATGCAGGGGACCATTCTGGGCTGTGGCTAGAGAAAGAAAAATGAGGAAAGAGAAAGGGTCAGAGAGATGTGAGTTCCTGGCTATACAGATGAAGGAAAGTGACATTAGCCAATTAATTAACTCAGGGATCTTCTAGAAGTTGCAAAATGCAAGGAAACAAAGCGTCCCCCAGATCCTGCAGAAAGCAGTGCATCCTTGCTGATGCCTTGAATTTAGTCCAATATTACCACTGCTAGACATGTGAGCTAATTTATTATCTGTAGTTTTCTGTTACTTTAACCTGCCAAGGTCCTGAGTATGTGTATGATGGGGATAGAAAACCCGCATACCATGAAGAAAACCAGACATTTCCAATGTTTGGAATATTGGCTAGTTAGCATATACTTTCCTCCTTGAACAATAAATAAGTAGAAATTCAAGAAAAAGAAATCATGAATCTATAGATTGAAATGCCATGCAGCATCCCAGGAAAATGTGATAGCGTAATCAGACTTAGTCATATCCTTGTCAGTTGCTTGCACTTCAAAGATAAAAAAAGAATTGTCAAGTACGTAGTTAAAATGGTATGCCACAAATTAAGATTAGAAAATTGGGTTGATCCCAGAATTTTCCAAAGTAAAGTTATGAGTAGAAGAGAGAGAAACTTTTTTACAAAATTTTCAAGAAAGGAGTCCTGCAGATAAATGGGCAGATCACAGTGATTAACTGCCTCTAGTCTAAGAGGTTATCTAAAACTCAGTTTGTTATTGTAGTTCCACTGTCCCTTAGGGTGTTTTACTCATTTACATGGTCAAATAGAATAATTCCTAGTGTTTCAATATTGCAGCTTGCAAAAGAAAGAAGAAATGAAATAGAGGACAAGTAATTTTCTCTTATGCATATGATCCAAATAAATTGCTTATCTCCTTTCTGCATCCAGAGCTCAGAATAAGTTAGGTGACTACTGTCATTAGATCCAAGGGAGGATGGGAGTGTATTAGTACTATGTTGCCATGTACTTATTTGAAACTTGATTCTATTTCAGATGTGGTTTGGCTGTGTCCCCACCCACATCTCAACTTGAATTGTGCTCCCATAATTCCCACATGTTGTGGGAGGGACCAGATGGGAGGTAATTGAATCATGGGGTTGGTTTTCCCATACTATTCTCATGTAGTGAATAAGTCTTTATCAGCAATGTGAAAACAGTAAATTGGTATCAGTAGAGTGGGGTGTTGCTGAAAAGATACCCAAAAACGTGGAAGCAACTTTGAAACAGGGTAACAGAGAGTTTGGAACAGTTTAGAGGGCTTGGAAGAAGACAGGAAAATGCTGGGAAAGTTTGGAACCTCCTAGAGATTTGTTGAATGGCTTTGACAAAAATGCTGATAGTGCTACAGACAATGAAGTACAGACTGAGGTGGTCTTAGATGAAGATGAGGAACTTGTTGGGAACTGGAGCAAAGGTTACTCTTACTATGTTTAAGCACAGAGACTGGTGGTATTTTGCCCCTGCCACAGAGATTTGTGGAACCTTGAACTTGAGAGATGATTTAGGGTATCTGGTGGAAGACATTTCTAAGCAGTAAAGCCATTCAAGAGGAGACTTGGGTGCTGTTAAAAACATTCCATTTTAAAAGGGAAAACTGAGGATAAAATCAGAAAATTTGCAGCCTGACAATGCAGTAGAAAAGAAAAAACAAAAACAAAAAACAAACAAACAAAAAAAACATTTTTTGAGGAGAAATTAAAACTGGCTTCAGAAACTTGCATAAGTAACAAGGAGCCGAATGTTAATTCCCAAGACAGTTGAAAAAATGTCTCCAGGGCATTTCATAGGTCTTCCTGGCAGCCCCTCCCATCACTGACTCAGAAGCCTAGAAGGAAAAAATGGTTGCATGGGATGAGGCCTGGGTCCCAATGCTGTGTGTACCTTAGGGACTTGGTGCCCTGCATCACAGCCACTCCAGCTGTGGCTGAAAGGGGCCAACGTAAAACTCAGGCTGTGGCTTCAGAGCATGCAAGTATCAAGACTTGGCAGTTGCCATGTGGTGTTGAGCCTTCAAGTGCAAAGAAGTCGAGAATTGAGGCTTGTGAACCTCTGCCTAGATTTCAGATGTATAGAAATGTCTGGATGCCCAGGCAGACGTTCACACAGGGGTGGGGCCCTCATGGAGAACCTCTGTAGGGCAGTGCGGAAAGGAAACGTCAGGTCAGAGCCCCTGTGCAGAGTTCCTACTGGGGCACCACATAGTGGAGCTGTGAGAAGAGGGCCACCGTCCTCCAGATCCCAGAATGATAGATCCACTAAAAGTTTGCAGCATGCACCTGGAAAAGCTGCAGACATTCAATGCCAGCACATGAAAGCAGCCAGGACTAGGGTTATACCTTGAAAAGCCACAGGGTGAAACTGTCCAAGACTATGGGAATCTACTTCTTGAATCAATGTGACCTGAATGGGAGACATGGAGTCAAAGTCATTTTAGAGCTTTAAAATTTGACTGCCCCACTGGATTTCAGCCTTGCATAGCACCCCCCTCCAGTCCCTTTGTTTTGGTCAATGTTTCCCATTTGGAAAGGTTGTATTTACACAGTGTTTGTACCCCCATTGTATCTAGGAAATAACTATCTTACTTTTGATTTTACAGGCTCATAGGCAGTAGGGACTTGCCTTGTCTCAGATGAGACTTTGGGCTATGGGCTTTTGAGTTAATGCTGAAATGAGCTAAGACTTTGGGGGACTGTTGGGAAGGCATGATTGGTTTTGGAATGTGATTTACATGAGATTTGGCAGGGTCCAGGGGTGGAATGATATGGTTTGGCTCTATGTCCCCATCTAAATCTCATCTTGAATTGTACTCCTATAATTCCCACATGCTGTGGGAGGAACTTAGTGAGAGATAATTGGATCATTGGGGTGGTTTCCTCCATACTGTTCTCATAGTAGTGAATAAGTCTTATGAGATCTGATGGTTTTATCAGGGATTTCTGTTTTTGAGTCTTCCTCATTCTCTATTTTCCTGCTGCTATCCATGTAAGATGGGACTTGCTCCTTTTTGCCTTCTGCCATGATTGTGAGACTTCTCCAGCCACGTAGAACTGTAAGTCCAATTAAACCTCTTTCTTTTGTACATTGCACAGTCTCAGGTATGTCTTTATCAGTGGCATGAAAATGCACTAATACAATTTCTAAAAACAAAAAGAAACAAAACAAAAACAGCAGGCAAAACATTAGGAACCAGTTAAAAATGTTTACCATGGTATACTGACATTTCTATGTATGTCATTGTCAATAACTTTCTAAATAACCTACTACTTACTGAATTCATCTCATAATCCAAATGTTTGGGGGTAGGCCCTATACTTTTCAGCAAATCAAGATGATATGTCTTTTTATTTCCTGGTGATTTTTACGCTAAAAGATAAATTGTTCACTCCACCGAATATAAATTGGTGAAGTAGGAAGGATAATTGCAAAAAGAAAAAAATGTGAAGAATGGAAAGCACAGTGCAGTCAGTATTTCATATTAGTTATCAATTACTTTGCAGAAATTATTGAAACTCCCTTCTTTTTATGGAGAAATTTTCATCATTAGCTCATTGGGCAACTCTTAATTCTACCCTTTTAAATTCTCTTGTGTGTTATCCTCCATGACCCCTGGATTTCCAATGAAGAAAAACCTTTCTACTGCACTATCCTGTCTGGCCCCAACTAAAGTGGGCCATGAAGTTTATAGACTAAAGTTTATGTATCTTTGGGGATACAGACACCTTCAGAGGATTTTGATCTATTTGCTTGTCATGATTTCGACAGTAGCCGATCACATCTGGTCACAGTTCCTAAGACAGGTCAGCTGAAACAGCAGACATAGAGTGAGTTGGGGAGAGCAGCACCATTCATTTCTTCTTTGGAACTGAGCTGGCTCTCACTGTCTTTCACTTAACTGTAAACTTTTGCAGAAGACACTCAATGACAACCCTATCTCCTGCTGCTTGGGCTTCAGAAGCCCTTGATTTTTCCAACTTTGAGGACCAACATTACCAAAAGTTCAGTCAATTTAAATTGTAGGCCATATGCACAGAAATTTTCTCAGAGAGGTATAGAATTTCCTTCCATTTCTACTAACAAATTCGGATTTTTGCTAGAATCAATCACTTTGTTGTATCACTCTGCTAGAAGCATCAAGGAGTATCAGTAATTGTAGTTTTCTAATCACTTTTACAGAACTACAAGTTCAATAAGCACATGTTCTGTGTTCTAAGTTATCACAGGTGACAGTCTTACCACCTGTAATTGCCAAGATGAATATGACCAACTTTCTATCTTGCACTATGTATGCCAACTGCTACTGTATGCCAACTGCTAGGCCAACAATGTGTAGACTTTTTGTTATAATAGCACACACTTCCAATGATCAATTTTACATATTCATGGAGTATAAGTTAAGCTTCTGTAACAAAGAATACCAATACAGGACAGCCATTTCTTTATTTTTATGTAATGGCACAGAGGATATTTTGTAGTCCAGAGTGAGTAGAAACTTCTGCTCCACAGAGACATCTAGGTTCTTTCAATATTTCTAGCTTGTGAAACACTCCCTAGGTTGTAACCCTAGTGTGCATCACCAGCTGACTCAATATCTCTGCCTTCTAGCCTGTAGAATTGAAGATGTGAAGGGCAATCTTCTTTTTAAGGTGGTGGCCTATAATCTATGCATATCATTCCCACAAGACTCATTGTCCATAATTAGTTGTAAAGCCAAACCTCTTTGCAAACTAAGCTGAGAATGTGTTGGCAGTAATTCAGTAATTTTACTACAAAGAATATAATTTTACAAGAGAAAAAAAGGCAGCTTGTTTTAGTAGAGATGGTATTTCACCATGTTGCCCAGGCTGGTCTTGAACTCCTAGCCTCAAGTGATCCATCCACCTCTGCCTGCCAAAGCTCTGTGATTACAGGCATGAGTCACCACACTCAGCTAATTTTTAGTTTTTCAATTTGTCTTCTTTCAGGTGACAAAATCTGCCTTACTTCCTTTGTCTCCTATAAGCGATGATAACTATTCCATCTATCCAACATCTCCCACCAAAAACAGAAGGGATTTTTTTTTTGCTTTGCTAGATCCACAGTTCCCTCTTAGTTTTTGTTGTATTTATTTATTTCTTTTTAATGTCAGTTTCCTCCCACAGTTCAATGAAAGACACAGGGGTTTTTGAAAAAAATGAATAACTGACCTCTTTCTTACTGATCCAGGTGACGACCCTCACCTACTTCTTGAGCTCTCTGTTGCCATTAAAACAGAGTCAATCTTCCCTAACTAGCAATTTCTTCTTCTTCTTTTTTTTTTTTTTTTTTTGAGACGGGCTCTCGCTCTGTCACCCAGGCTGGAGTGCAATGGCCCGATCTTGGCTCACTGCAAGCTCCGCCTCCCGGATTCACACCATTCTCCTGCCTCAGCTTCCCGAGTAGCTGGACTACAGGCGCCCGCCACCACGCCCGGCTCATTTTTTTTTTTTTTTTTGTATTTTTAGTAGAGACGGGGTTTCACCATGTTAGCCAGGATGGTCTCGATCTCCTGACCTCGTGATCCGCCCGCCTCGGCCTCCTAAAGTGCTGGGATTACAGGCGTGAGCCACCGCGCCCGGCCAATTTCTTTAAAAATAATTTCCCTGCCGTGCCCATAGAGTATCTATATCTTAACTATCTAACACATTTGTTAGCACAATTTTAGCAAACAGTATCACCAAAAACATCTATTAGAAATTTCATAGATGATGATCAAATACCTGGAGAAGAGTATTATAACTCATGAAGTGAAAAAAAAAAAAGGAGACAGAGAGACAGACATGAACTCTCTCCAGACAGACGTCCGGAGGACAGATAGGGACTTAGAAGTTTGGAAACCTTGCTGACATAAAGGTAACTGGCCCTAAATCCAAAGAACTGATACTGACCTTACTAGTACTATATAATAATAAAACAAGGTTATGTCTAAACATAAGAACATGCACATTTCTGTAGTAGAAATATGTACTACATTTAGTAATCTGAAAGTTTGAATATCATTTTAAATTGGTGCATAAACAGAAAAAGTTTAAATTTTGGAATTAAAAGATAAATATAATTTTGATTATTTGTAATGCTGAAAGATGATTATATACTGATATTACTTAAACATAACAAATAGATATTTATGTGGCTGTAGTAATTATCCAAATAGAAAATGCTGTCAATCATACTATATGTAATATATAATATATATTTTCAGTGATCATAGCAGTATTTAAATGGCAGTTCATCATCATACCTACAACTTCAATGAAATTGCCAAGGAAACCTATACAATATCCATTTTGTGCAAGTTCCACAGATAATCTGAGCTTTTACAACATGACTCCTATGTAACCAGTATCATAATCATAATCAAAATTATATGCTCTGTCATTAATAAAGACTGAATGTTTGTGTCCTCACCTCCTGCTCTCCACCATATGTTGAAGTCTTGGCCCTCAGTGTGGTAATTTTGGAGACGAGGCCTCTAAGGAAATAATTAAGATTAAATGAGGTTATAAGAGGAGATGGGGGTGAGGGGCATAAATCCAGATCCAATGGAATTAGTGTCCTTTAAAGAAAAGATATCAGAGGGCTGGCTTGTTCTCTCTGTGTGAAGATTGTGAAAAGGCCATATAAGGATGTAACAAGAAGATGGACATATACAAGCTGGAAAGACAGCCCTCACAGAAATGGCACTGCAAGATCGGATTTCCAGCTTCCAAAACTATGAGAAAATAAATTTCAATTGTTTAAGCTACCCATATTGTAGTACTTTGCCGTGGCAACCTGAGCTAAGACAGACATTTATGTTATTCTCTTTCTTAAGTATATCATCCAAGCTAGTTGATGACAACATGACTCTCTTTAACAATCAAATATTAATATTAATACGTGCAAGAACAGTATAAAATTATGCAAAAGTTATTGAAGTTTTAACATTTAAATGTGGAGGAGAAAAAACAAAAACACATCCAAACGTCTTTCATATACCATCTACAGGCTCCCCACTGTAAATCACAATAAATCCACAGGAGCTGCTAATATATACTATTTAAATACACAAGTGATATCTTTTCTAGGACATAGTTTACATATTAAAATAGCTTTCTACCTTATTTGTGTATATATATAAAACACTTATGATAAAATATGAAGATAACATTTGCTTGTGCTTAAGATTATTTAAGCATTGCTGTGCATATTTTATTAAATTCCTCTGCCAATACGTCTTCGGTATGATGCAAAAACTCTAGGTAACTTACATGCTTGTATACATACATACTTTAATATGTAATCACTTTGAAAATCCAGAAATATGAAATAATGCTTCAGGGAACTCCATGTATGTCATGAATTTGATGAATTTTAATCCAAATTTGCTTTGAAATACTCACATAATATTCATGTGTCTGTGATAGTTTTTAATGCCTATAAGAAGTAGAAGAAAATTAGTTTTTTAACTAACGACATTCACAATCTTAGTTTTAAGGTGATTGAGCCCTACATACCGAGAGATTCTAACTTTTTTGATAATGTAATGTGAATCTGATTATTGAATTTTATTTGCACTCTTTGAGCATCAAAAACTAATCACAGTAATCCAAGTGTGTGCTGTTTATTTTTCCCTTAAAATACAAGGAAGTCAGGATAACATAAATAGAGTTGTGTCTCTTGCTTGGTATTTTCTCCCTTCCTCTGACCCCATTTAAAAATGTTTGTTCCTGACTTTGTAAATACTAATATTCACTGTCTGATAACATAGGATATAATTCTACAAACAGTACAAAATTAGAACAGTGATAATACCATTGTCCTCTTTTATGAGGTAATAATTTGATTCCTACTAAATGAAAATAAAGACAATCTAATAAAACTAAGAATAAATGCTCAGAAAAATAATTATATTTATTACTTCACTGGCCTTACTTAGAGAATTTCTCTTCTGAAGGGGGCTTCTTAAGAAAGAAGTCTTGATGAAGGATTTGTGAATATAATTGGTAAACATCTCCAATGACAAAAATGGTCTTTTAGCCTTCAAAGAAATTTTACTGTCTCCAAGATTGTTAAGGCTAGTTCCAATTGTCCCTTTGTTTTATTTAGTCTCAATTCTTGCCATAATTCCAGAGAAGTAGCGCCTGATTAGCAAGAGTTAGAAAGAGGAATCAATTTACGTTATCTCCTCAGTTTAATAAACATAGCAATTCTAATCACAGCTTCTCTGCTTGTTGCTTGTCCTTAAGTTCTAGAATGTAATATAGACAATGTTTCTATGAGGTCATCATGAGGGCAGATATAGTAATTATAGCACCATATTAAATTTTTAGAAACTTTCTGGAAACTGGAGATAAAACATTGAAGGGGGAATAAAACAAAAAACTCTGTTTTTATTTTTAGGGGGTGAAAGGCTAGAGATATTTACGAAAATAAGTATTATTTATTATGTTAAAATATAATAAATGCTATAGAAAAAAATAAGGCAGTGGAAAGAATAAAGATACTTGAGAATAAGTTTTAATTTCATATTGGTTGTCCAGTGAAGGCTTCACATTTGATACGTGAGTACAATCAGTCTTCCCTCCTCTCTGGCTTTCAAATTCTTCTTATAGATCTCTTCCTATAATACCCAAACTCCAGTAATTCTTTGCTATGAACAGGAGTTCTAATCATCAGGCGTCAAAATATTTTTCTATTTTTTGACTTCCTACCACTTATGTGATGATTTATATTCTTTCAAAGTTTGATTTTCATGAAAACCGTAAGACTCTCCTTTTATTATAATATTCTGTCAACTCCTGTGCTGCTTACTTGCTTTTCTATTGTTCTTACTTGGAAAAGCTTTAATCCTGATTAAATTCAACAAACTTGCTATTCCTTTGCTATCATCCGCCCAGCTGAAAGTGGCTGGAGAACACTCACACGCGCACGCACGCGCGCACACACATACGAGAGAAACTGGTCTCACATTCAATTTATGACTATGGCCACAAGAGGGCTCCCCCTTTATTTATTTATTTATTTATTTATTTATTTATTTATTTATTTATTTATTTGCTTGTAAACTAAATCTCTATGTATTTGAAGATATGTCACATCTATCTACCCATTTGTAACTGAAAATAATAATAGAAAGAAAACAGACAATTTGTGTGTTCTGCATTCTGTGAATATCTTAATTTTATAAACTGTCCTTAAAATTCACTTCCTATAATGTGTTTGCTCACTGTG
The DNA here is from genome assembly GCF_000951045.1 of Mandrillus leucophaeus. Lineage (NCBI taxonomy): Eukaryota > Metazoa > Chordata > Mammalia > Primates > Cercopithecidae > Mandrillus > Mandrillus leucophaeus. The sequence continues at coordinate 273,848 of NW_012106319.1, read as the reverse complement.
TATTTTATAGATTGTTGATTTCCCATTAGAATGATAAATTCGGTCTCTATTCACAGTGATTGGTATTTCATGTTAATTAATGAAGATGAGAATACTCATTTGCTGAATAATATTATGATATTTAAAATGCTTTTGAAAGTGTATTTGGAAATTGATATACAAGTTATACATATTTTAGATGATGGGATAAAACATTTCACAACAGCTCATAATTACAATATCTTTACATTATATCTCTATCTTTTTAAAGTTTTATTTTATTTTATTTTCTGAGACAGAGACCCACTCTATTATTTGGGCTGGAGTGCAGTGGTACAATCACAGCTCACTGCAACCTTGAACTCCTGGCCTCAAGCAATCCTCTAGCGTGGGCCTCCCAAAGTGCTTGAATTACAGGTACAAGCCACTACACCTGGCCTATCTGTAACATTTAAATTTAAATTTTAAAAATCCCTGATACTGTTATTTAAAAATTTGCTAGTGAAGAATGATTTCTTAAAAGTTTGAGATTAAAAAACAAGGAATTACTATATTCACTGATGAGATCTATTTACATTTCTAAAGAAAGATTTTTTATATATATAATCAATATACTTTTATCTTTTTGAAATTATCTTACTATGGAAGTAAGAATCCAGAAGGCAGGAATATTCTTCTCATTTATAACTATGACATTATTCAATGGAAAGCATAAGGCAAATCTTTAATCTCCTTGTTAGGGAAGAGACAGTATATCAGAACAGAATGTTAAATATGTAATTTTGATAGATTGAGTAGGATTAATACCTAGTCAAGGAAACCCCGTGTGTTTGCACATTTAGCAGATCATTTGAGCTATTAGAAAGTTTCATGTAATTTATCATTTACTTAACTTGTCAACTCTAAAAGTTTTTGAGCGAAATCATTTAACTCTCAGTAATAATAAAGAATGAAGAAGAAAGTTCTTCTTGGTCAGATGGTAAATTATTAACATATGCCTATGTGAAGTCAGCTTTAGGGCTACTATACATCTTTGTTATGGTGTACATGAGAGAGAACAAATGCCATGCTAATGTCTCACTCAACACTCTGTTCAGTGTAACTCTTTTTTGATAATACGCAGTTTACTTCATCTAAAAGTTGATAAAGGCTTATGCATAGAATTAGAAAAAAAAAAGTGTCTTAATTGGACCATCAGTTGGAGTTGGGAAAGGAGAAACCTGGTTGGATGCTTGGATTAAAAATACTTGTGAAAGACAGATTAATAGTGAAACAAGATGAGAGGATAATGATAAATATTACTAAGATAAAATAGATAAATTATAAAATTTCTACCATGTACAATGCTTTTAAGCCTTGGGGTGAACTTGGTCTATGTTAATAGCTAGAAATGTCTAGTATATGCTTCTTCTCCTCTGTCTATTGAGCATCCATATTTCTTCAGCTCTTCTTAAACAAATTCCTACCCATTGTTTGTTGGTTAAAATAAGGAGGCAGTACAGTTTAGACTCTGTGAGCATAGTCCCTGATACCAGAGTGCCCAAGGTAGTTTCCTCATTCTATTGTCTTGGTCAGGTTCCTTAAATTTCCTTTGCTTCAGTTTCCTCCTTTGTAAAATGGATCTAATAACAATTTCTACTTTATAGATTATTACAGTGATATTAAATAAGCTTCTACTTGAATATACCATAATCGTTTTTGACAAGAAGTATACTTTTTTTAAAAACATCCTATTTTGTTCCTTCCAAAAATGTAAAATAAGAAATATTCTTTGTTTTTACTAATTTGAAAGTCTGTTACCAAGATTACAAATCCAAGCTATTTCAGAAGAGCTGGGCAGGTTCTGGGACAACAGGACCAATAAGGTATATTATTTTCCAGCACCAACAACCTGGTAGGAAGTCCTTAATCTGTGGCTCCATCAGAGTATTGTCTAACACCGTGCCCCATGGGCCCAGAAATTAGAAAGCATGTGATATTAGATGTGGTGCTCAGGGCTTTGTCACTACATGCTGACTTCAGTCAAGAACATGACACACCGGGGCCTATCATGGGGAGGGGGGAGGGGGGAGGGATTGCACTGGGAGTTATACCTGATGTAAATGACGAGTTGATGGGTGCTGACGAGTTGATGGGTGCAGCACGCCAACAAGGCACATGTATACATATGTAACAAACCTGCACGTTATGCACATGTACCCTAGAACTTAAAGTATAATAATAATAATAATAAAATAAGAACAAGTCAAGGTAACTTCCTCCATCTCATGGACTCTTCCTGGAGTTAGTAAGTGAGTTCATGTTCTAGCAGTCAGGGAGAATGACACACAGACCAAAACATGCAGTCACTAGTGGAATCTTTGACCTTGTTAAGTTCCAGGCAGCAGTCCTGTCTTTTGGTGGCTGAAGCCCCTTTTAATATAAATCCAGACAAACTTCCAGGTTACTAGTCCACCAAGACACATATGTGCTGCAAACTGGGGATTCTAATTATTTAAAAAATTTTGATTCAAATACATTAAAATGGATTTAATGAATACATTAAATGGATTTAAATTAATTTAAACTGTCAAGGAAATTGGGGTGCATTTGGTCTCTCAAGTCACCCACTTGGCCCTCTTCAAAGTGTACTTTCCTTCCTTTCTTTTCCTTACTGCTTTAAAGCTTTTTAATAAACTTTCATTCCTGGTCTGGAAAAAAAAAAAAAAGAAGAAAAGAAAGAAATTGAAATGTTACAGTTGCTCCTAGAAAAGTAAAGAGTAGGGAGTCAGACCAAGATGACTGAATAGAACCCACCAGAGATTGTCCCCCAACAGAACACCAAATTAAACAACTCTCCACCCAAGAAAATACCTTGAGGAGAACAAAAAAATCAGGTGAGGGATCATACTACCTGATTTTAACATAGTATCAAGGAAAGAGGCAATGATGAGTGTGGGAAAGACAGTCTTGCATTGCCAACATTGCTTCTCTCCTATACTGTATCAGTGCCTGGTGGGGAGAGAATCTGCGTGCTTGTGGGAGGGAGAGTAAAGTGAGTGTGGGGTTTTGCTTTAGAATTCAGCGCTGCTCTGTCACAGCAGAACACAACCCAAGGCAAAATTCTCCCAGTACTCAGGAAAATAACATTTAGACCAGTCCTCGGCAATTCTCAACCCTAGCTGGAAGAACTTGCTATGGCTCCACCACCGGCTGACTAAAGCGGGCTGGGGCCCAGAATAAATTTTAGTGGCACTCAGGCCACTAGTCCTTGGGCAAGCCACAGAGTTGCTCTGGTTTTAGGAGGCAGTAGAATTGGGGTCTGACCCAGTGTGACACCAACTCTGGCGGCCAAGGGAGTGCTTGTGTCACACCTGTCCTAACTCTAAGCAATGCAGCTTGGGAACCGATTCTTTTTGCTTAGGGTAATAAGAGGGAAGAATACAGGGAACTCTGTCTTGCAACTTGAGTACCAACTCAGCCACAGTAAAATAAAGTGTTAAGAAGATTTCTGAAGCCCTCGATTCCAGGTATTAGCTCCTGGATGGTATTTTAAGGCCCACCCTGGACCAGAAGGGAACGTGCTGCCCAGGAGGAAAGGACCCAGACCTGGCAGCATTCACCACCTGTTGACTAAAAAGCCCTTGGGCCTTGAATAAACATTAGCAGTAGCCAGGCGATAGTCACCACGGGCCTCTGAGAAGGCTCAGTTCTGTGCTGACTTTACAGGTCACCCAGTGCAGTGCCAGCTGTGATGGTCACGGGAGTGTTCAGGTTGCCTCTCCCTCAACTCCAGGCAGCCCAGTTCAGAAACTTTTTGTAATTGGGAGGAGAGCAAAAGACTTCGCCTGGGAACCAGGGAATTCTCCTTTGTGTTACCCAAGCCCACCAAGGAGGTGCCTCCAGAAGTCCAGTAAGAGTTGCAGTGTCCCTGGGCTTGGGGCGTCCCCTTGTGCTGATACAGCTACAGTGATGACAGACTTTCATCCCTACACTCAATGTCCTTAGAATACCTGGAATGCCTTCTCAAGAAGGATGGACACAAGCCCAGACTGTGAAGACTGAAATAAATACCTAACTCTTCAGCGCCCAGGCATCAGCAGAAGTGCACAAGATCAAGAACACCCAGGAAAATATGACCTCGTCAAACAAAATAATTAAGGCACTCATGACCAATCTAAGAATGATGGAGACATGTAACCTTCCGATAAATAATTTGAAATAGCTGTCTTGAGAAAGCTCAATAAACCAAGATAACAGAAGAAAGTCGAATTCTATCAATCAGATAAATTTAACAAAGTAATCAAAACATTTTGCAAAACCAAGCAGAAATTTTAGAGTTAAAAATAAAGATAAATTGATGTGCTGAAAAAGGCATCAAAATCTCTCAACAGCAATATTGATCAAGCAAAGAAAGAATTAATGAGAATGGAACAGAACAGAGAACCCCAAAATAAACCCATTCATTTTCAGTCAACTCATTGTCAATTCATACCTTTACAAAGGTACCAAGAACATACATTGTGGAAAGGAGAGTTTCTTCAATAAATGGTGATGGGAAAACTAGATATTCATATGTAGAAGAATAAAAATAGACCCCTAACTCTAGCCATATAAAAACATCAAATAAAAATGGATTACAAACTGAAATCTAAGACCTTAAACTATGAAACCGCAAGAATAAAACATTGGAGAAACACTCTAGGATATTAGTCTGGACAGAGATTTCTTGAGTAAAACCTAAAAGGTGCAGGTAACCCAAGCACAGATAGACAAATGGAATCTCATCAAAGTAAGAAGCTTCTTTACAACAAAGGAAACAATTCACAGAGTTTAGAGAAAATCCATAGAATGGGAGGAAATATTTTCAAAATACCCATCTGACAAAAGATTAACACCCAGAACATGTAAGGAACTCAACTCAATAGGAAAAAAAAATCCAATTTAATAAAGGCAAAAGATCTGAATAGATATTTCTCAGAAGAAGACATGCAAATGGCTAAAAGTTATGAAAAAAAAACACTCATTAGAAAAATTCAAATCAAAACTACAATTAGATATTATCTCACCCCAGTCAAAATGTTTTTTATCCAAAAGACAGGAAATAATGAATGTTGGTGAGAATATGGAGAAAGGGGAACACTTGTGCACTGTGGGTGAGAATGTAAATTAGCACAACCAGATGGAGGACAGTCTAAAAGTTTCTCAAAATACTGAAAATATAATTACTATATGATCAAGCAATTCCACTGCTGGATAAATGTCCAAGAGAAGGGAAATCAGTATGTCAAAAAGATATCTGCCCTCTTAGGTTTATTGCAACTCTATTCACAATAGCCAAGATTTGGAATCAACCAAAGTATTCATCAATAGATAAATAAAGAAAAAATTGTATATATACACAATGAAATACAATTCAGCCATAAAGGAACAAATAAAATCCTGTTATTTGCAAAAACATGGATGAAACTGGAGATCATTTTGTTAAGTGAAATAAGTCAGGCACAGAAAAATGCAGCATATTCTCACTCATAAGTGGGAGCTAAAAAAAAAAAAAAGGTTAAAAAAATTGAACTCAAGAAGATAAAGAGTAGAATAATGTTTACCAGAGGATGGAAAGGGTAGCAGGGAGAGTGGGATGAAGTGGAGTTGGTTAATGGGTACAAAAATACAACTAGATAGAATGAGGTAACACAGTAGCATGACTTTAATTATCAGTTGATTATTGTATATTTTAAAAGAACTGAAAGAGTGAATTTGGAACATTTCTAAACACAAAGAAAGGATAAATGCTGTAGGTGATGGACAGTCCAATTACTCTGATTTGATCATTACACATTGTATACCTAAATTACAACCTCACGTTTCCCACAAATATATACAACTATTATATACCCATAGTAACTAAAAATTAAAAAATAAAAGGAAGCAATTAAATCCTTTAAGTAATTTTTAACTGGTGTAGTTTTTTAACAGATAAGAAAAGAATATATAATTTTTTAAAAATAAAAATTACATTAAATTAAATTAAACTTGTGATTAAAAAACACAAAATATTTCTTAAATGATGCTAAGATACTGTACATTGGTCTCTTATCAGATAAGAGACAAATGGTCTCTTGGAAGGAAATTAGGTTTACAATAGAGAGCTTGAGATCGAGTTGGAACTTCCATTTGTTACTAAAAACCAAACTTCCCTATGTTTCATTCAGGGTAATATAGGCCTTACTTGTTGAACATTAATGCAATCAAGTTGATATCTTTGGATATTCTTATAACACCAGATAAAACCATTTTATGTTTTCTTTAAACCTTTGGAATGGAAGAAGGAAGAGATGAAGAGTAGCAACGCACATTTAGATCGCTCTGTGCCTCTGTTTAAATGTTTTAATCTTGGATCAACTATACTCCTTATTCAGGGCAATTGGGTTGGAGTAGGCTGACTTGCATAGAATTAAAATATGAGAAATTGGAATAACAAAATAAAAAACATAATAAAGAATAGACATTTGTTATTAAGACAAGATAATATATTTATTGATAATATTTCTAGAGGTAAATATTTCTGGATGTAAATTCAGCTGTAACTTTAAAATTTAAATGATTTTACTTTTTGTAAGAATATGTTCTAATGAATTAAACATAAGCAGGTATAATGTACAAATATTTGTCTACGTGGTATTTTTATAGTTAAACTAATTGTCAAAAATAGAATGTTAAAATAATTAATTATGAAATACTAATGTAGAATAATAATAATAGTAATCAATGCCCAGGTATGTATTATATTTTGAGTTAATAAATTTCATAATTAAAGATACACTACTATTTGGCTCACTTGATATCAATTTTCAACTTTCTACTTTCTTTCTCTGCTTCTTTTGTAGTCTAAAGCATCTGGAATACAACTTTTATCCAAGTTCTCTAAATGGCAAAACTGTCCATATGATATAGTCCTGCATAATAAGATGAAAGCAGAATATGCTGTAGTCTCCCCATTCCCCCATGATTTTGTTCCTGAATTGAGTATAATTATGAAAACTAGAATTGTGTCAGCCATCTTAGGACTGTGAGGGAGAGGCCAAGATAATCACCTACATATTAAATAGGCTGTAAAATCAAACTGCTAAATCTATGTCAACAAATTAGCAAATTGTAGCTCCTAGCTTCCTGTTTTAAGTGAGGAGATACACATATATCCTCACTTAAATGTGTATGTGTGTCTGTGTGTTTGAGTGTTCATATGCAATTTTTACCCTGATCCTGTTAATTCTATTGCAGTCTTACCTATTCCAGACTAATATTTTTGCTTCATCTGATGTTTTTATTCAAAAACCGTGAAGTAGACACATCTCATTTTTAGGAAGATAAATAATTTCCCCAAGAGAATATAAATGGGAGAATTGAGATTTGAGCCAAAGTTTGTCTGTCTCCAAACTTAAATTCTAAGCTTGTCTACAGCTACCAAAATTCATGCTATGGAAGACCAGCTAAGGATAAAATCATACAAGTGTGTTTTTAGGTAAACTGAATCTACTCTGCTCCTTTGTCCTCCAGCTTCTCAGTGGGTTTGTCTAACTGAAAGTACAGGCAGAATATTAGATGATGGGAGTGATAAGGTTTGGCTGTGTCCCCACCCAAATCTTATCTTGAATTGTAGCTCCCACAATTCCCACGTGTTGTGGGAGGGACCCAGGAGGAGATCATTGAATCATGGAGCAGGTCTTTCTTGTGTTGCTCTTGTGATAGTAAGTCAGTCTCGTGAGATCTGAAGGTTTTATAAAGGGAAGATTACCTGCACAAGTTCCATTCTCTTGTCTGCCGCCATGTAAGAGGTGCTTTCACCATCCACCATGATTATGAGGCCTACCCACCCATGAGGAACCATGAATCCATTAAACCTCTTTCTTTTGTAAATTACCCAGTCCCTGGTATGTCCTCATCAGCGGTGTGAAAATGAGCTAATACAGGGAAGTAAGAGATAAGTAGGAGTACTTGATACCATGGTTCCTTTTTTTCTGAGTCCACATTTTACAGTCCCTAAGTTCCTGTGAAAGACTATAACTTTAATATCAACAGCTTTTTCTGGGTTCTAAAAACTACTCTTCCCCTTGGTCTTTCAGACATAGCAGTGGTAACAACTTCATCATGTTTCTCAATTTAGGTACTTTTGCATCCTGTATAGTTCTCCTTAGCCCTGTCAGTACCTTTAAAGCACTGCTTATTAAGCCCGGTGGCAGCATGATCTTCATAATTTGACAGTCCTGTAAATGACAAAACCTGTGTGCTATATACCCCATTCTATTTTTAATTACATTTAAGATGAAAATATTAAAAATTATATAAAAATTTATATATGCTTCACTCATAATGTAGATCTAAATCTACATTCAAAAATAAGAATAAATAAAGGAGGAAGTTATCTACAGAGTAAATGGACAATAGAGTGAGTGGGAGCAGAAGTATTTGCACAATTTCCAACATATACTTTGTATTTTCATTTGATGATTAAAATATATGAAATAACTACCTGTACAAAATAAGCTAAATGAAATTAGCACAATTATTAATGGCATTAAAATGCTTTAATTTCAAAGGTGAACCTCATTTTTTTTGTCCTAAAGAATGAAACTATTATTAGTTCACTAATTTAATCTATAGTTTTTGTCGGTCATGTTTCCTACTTTTCATTCTGCCGCATTTTGAAAAATCAAGACCTCCCTCTTTCTTACCTCATCACTAGGCAGAGACTTTAATATGATTTCAGGATCAAAAGGAGACTAAGGATGGGAGAAATTTCAGTGCGACAATATATGAATAGAGGAAATGGTTGGATGTTTTCCTATTTTGACTTAATTTTGATTCTATTTTCATTTTACAAAGGATGCATGATTTCCCAAGGCTCAAGAGAACCACCTGGCATAAACATTTGCAAATGCTAGTCTGATTATCTAGGCTTTACATGAGACAGATGAAAGGTGATCTGAGTATAATGTATTGTCTCTGCTCAGGGTAAGATCACTGGGAGGAATCTGGGTCCTGCCAGACTGCATGTAGGTGCTCCAAACAAAGAAAATGATGTTTCCTGACAGTGATTCTGAGATACAGTGATCCAGCCATCTATGCTTATGAGACACAATTCCTGCTGCTTATGTGATCAATATAGGAAACATTAAATTTTATACACCCTAACATCATATAGTAAATATTTAATTTAGGAAGCAAGTATCTGGGTATTGTATACTTTCTTTTGTGGCAGATAGGGAAAGTGTCACTTTGTAAAACTCTTTACCTCTATTGATTAGGAATTTATTATGTAGGAATAATTTTTCTGTTTTATTTAGAATTCTTAATGGTGCAAATAAGGATGCTTCCATCTTTCATCCTGAATAAACAAAATCACTGAACTTCATGAAAACAAAGGACTCATCTCCTATGATTTTTAAAAATTAGTTTTGAACTTAAGAGAAGTATATACTTATAGGGAATAAGTTGAGATTTAAAAGTATTTTGTCGCTTCTTAATACTCTTCTAATGTTATTATCATCTAAATATTTTCAACTCAAGAGAAGTATATACTTATAGGGAATAAGTTGAGTTTTAAAAATATGCTGCTGCTTCTTAATACTCTTCTAATGTTATTATCATCTAAATATTTCCTATAGTTTGTATATCTTAATCCCAAGAGTCTCAACAAAGACATGTAAATTTCCCTAAGCAACATCTCCAGGAGTAGTGTGTGAATTGTGGTGGTTCCACAGAGCCGATAGCCAGAGCCATCAATCAATATGCAAAGACATAAGTGGCAAATTTTCAGGGCCACCACAAATTGATCTTACTGTGTTTTCCTCAGTCAGTATTACATTCTCTAATGATATAGCCTTTTTCTAGGTTTTAATATGCCACATAAAATAGTATCTCACACTGTTTTACTCCATCCAAAGATGTAAAATCCTGTCATTGAGAAGACTTATTAAAGTAGCCATCATGCCAACTCCAAAATGTATGCTTATTCATCTGACATAAAGCATATGTACAGAACACAAATCCTTGCACAGTTGTTTCTAAATCATTTTAGAAGTGAAATAAATAAATCAGCCCAGACAATTCCAAGGCTAGCAGTTTGCTTTTCTCCCTCTTTATTTTCTCTACACATCTTTAATATTTCAGATTGGAAAATATAATTCAATCAAATTGTTAAAAGGTTAATATGTTTATTACTATCACTCTAATCATGAATCTTTAGTAGTCATCAGAAACATTTCATGTTTTTATTCATCAAATCTCAGGTTTGAAGTGAGTTGGGTTGTTCCTTTTTCATATTATTTTCCTTAAAAGCATAGTATCAAAAATCAGTATGTTACACTGCAATTATCTTATTTGACTATAGCACTGTTAAAAGTTATGAACAATTATTTTAAGAACATTAATCAAAATATTTGTATTGAAGGTATCAGAGGGAAATGTTCCACAATTGAAAGCAAAGTATTGGGAAAATTATCTCACATATGGCTGAATATTATTGCTTATTTGTCCTTCATGTTTAAAACTAGAAAGACATATTATGCCATTCCAGCAGGCAATTGAGTCAGACTACCTAGATTTAGATGTAAAATTTACAAATTCCTAGTTTAGTGACCACGAGTATGACATCCCTCTGGACCTAGTGTTCTTATTTGCAGAATAAGTGATGTAATATAAACAACCACATCAACTCATTGAGGAGACTAATTAGCATGCATACTATCAAACATCAAACACACACAAGTAAACATTTCTTTATCCCGTAAATCTGTTGCTCAGTAATTTAGACTGGGCCTCAACTAATGATTCTGCCTATCTTGTTTGACCTTACTCAGATCAGGTATCTGATAGTCAACTGGTTTTGAGTGGAGACAACTCAGGGTTACTGGATTTGGTTCTACCTATCTTTCCTTTTCTAGTAGGCTAGTTTGGGTTTGTGTTTATAAAATGGTAGTGATGCAAGACCAGGAAAAGTCTAATCACTCAAATGATCCCCAAGCTTCTGCCTTCAACGTGTTTGTGAACAACATGCCCAGGTCAGATCCACATATGAGACCACTGCCTGAGTACTTGGAATAGGAGAAAAATATAAAGAGTGTTATAGACTGAATTGCATTTCCCAAAATTCATACTTTGAAATCCTAACCTCAGGCCGGGCGCGGTGGCTCAAGCCTGTAATCCCAGCACTTTGGGAGGCCGAGACGGGCGGATCACGAGGTCAGGAGATCGAGACCATCCTGGCTAACACGGTGAAACCCCGTCTCTACTAAAAATACCAAAAACTAGCGGGGCGAGGTGGCGGGCGCCTGTAGTCCCAGCCACTCGGGAGGCTGAGGCAGGAGAATGGCGTAAACCCGGGAGGCGGAGCTTGCAGTGAGCTGAGATCCGGCCACTGCACTCCAGCCCGGGCGACAGAGCGAGACTCCGTCTCAAAAAAAAAAAAAAAGAAAAAAAAAAGAAATCCTAACCTCTAGTACCTGATACTACTGTACTACTGTATTTAGAGATAGCATTTTTAAAGAGATAATTAAAGTTAAATGAAATCTTTGGGGTAGGCCCTAATACAATATAATTGTATCCTTAGAAGAGGAGGTTAGGATACACATATACACACAAAGAAGAAAGACTATGTGGAGACAAAGGGCAAAGACGGCCATCTACAAACCAAAGACAAAGGTTTCAGAATAAAACCAAACCTGCCGACACCTTGATTTCAGATTTCTAACCCACAGAACCGTGAGAAAAATTTTAAACTTTTGTCGCTGAAGTCATTCAGGGTCTGGTACTTTAGCACGGAAGCCCTAGCAAACTAATACAGGGAGAAATAAAAAATGCTATCACAATATGCTGAGTTCCAGGATAAGGGCCCCAACATTCTTACACAATCATTCTATCAAGCTCAAATTACAGGACTTTATGAGTCACATCAGATCTAGATGTAGTTCCCCTTAAAAGGCTGATCTGTAAAGTGAAGTGCTATGGTTTTAATATTCGTCCCCTCCAAAACTTCTGTTAAAAATGTAATCTCCAATGTGGCCAGTATTGAGAGGTGGGCCTTTAAGAGAAGGTTGGGTCATGAGAGTCCTGCCCTCATAAATTGATTAATTCATCCATGAATTAACAATTTAATGGAATATTGTTGGGTTCACAGATTGAACAGTTATCATGGGAATGATAGTAGTGGCTTTGTAAGAGGAAGAGTGACCTGAGCCAACACATTTAGTCCCCTCACTGTGTGATGCTCTTACTCAACTCAAGACTCTGTAGAGGGTCCCAACCAGGAAGAAGGCTCTCATCAGACGCAGCTCCTTAACCTTGGACTTCTTAGCCTCCATACCTGTAAGAAATACCTTTCTTATTAAATAAATAACCCCGTGTCAGGTATCCTGTTACAAACAACCAAAAATGAACTAAGACATTAAATGGAAAGCTATTTTCCTCACACACACCCAAATGTAGTGTTAGAACAGAAACAGAATAACATCAAAAAGAACTTACATTCAAAAGATGGAAAAAGTGAAGCAGCTGTTCAGAAAAGAGCTCAGCGAGACTGCTCAAATTATGCACATTCCCAGGTTTTAAGACTGGCTCTTTGCCCAGTACCTGGCAGATGACCCCAAAGTCCCTGGAGTATCTTGCCTGTTGAGTGTGTCTTTGTACACTTGAGTCTTTGGGCCATGGCAGACGGTTTATACTACTAATGTTATTTATGGTTAATGTCCACAGTTTTGGGTCTTAGTAGCTGAGTTCAGACACGTGAGCACCGCATGCCTTTGTGAATAATCCCCAGTGAAAACCGTAGGCGCCAATGCTCAGGTGGGCTTCCCTGGTCGGCAACACTGTGCATGTGTTGTCACGCATTGTTTCTGGGGGTATAAGCACTGTTCATACAAATCCACTGGGAGAGGACAGCTGGAAGTCCACACCTGCTTTCTGCTGGACTCCATCCACCCTGTGTACCCTTTTATTCCTTGCTGATTTTAATCTGTTTTCTTTTGCTGTAAGAAAACTGCAACAGTATTGTCACATTTCTGATGCCTGTGATATTTTCTAGTGAATTAGCAAGAACGAGTGTGGTCTGGGGAACCCCTGAGAAAAAACAAATGATAAAGTTTAAGATGAGGGCTCAAAATTGACAGTTATTGACCCTATATTCTATGAACCAAAGAAAGTTATATTATATATTGGTTGCCATCATTCTTTCATTTGAAGCCAAATCATTTCAATCTCTGTTTATGTGGCCACATTCTATCTTGTTTTATGTTGTTTTGTTTTGTTTTTCAGACAGGGTCTTGCTTGGTTGCCCAGACTGGACTTGGAGTGCAGTAGTTTGGTCTGGGCTCACTGCATTGCAACCTTCACTTTCCAGGCTCAAGGAATCCTCCCACTTTAGCCCTTTGAGTAGGTGGGACTACAGGTGTGTGCCATCATGCCCAGCTAATTTATTTATTTATTTATTTATTTTAGATACAGGGTTTCACCATGCTGACCAGGCTGGTCTTAACCTACTAGACTCAAGCAATCTGCTAACCTTTGCCTCCCAAAGTGCCGGGATTACAGATGTGACACACTGGACCTGGCCCTTTCTCTCTCTCAAAATTCCTTCTACCTCTCTCTTATAAGGATGCATGTGATTGCATTTAGGGTCCAAAAAATAATGTAGAATAAGCATTTTCTCTAAAGATTCTTAAATGAATACAGTCATGCCTCACTTAATGACAACGATATGTTCTGAGAAATGCATCTTTCAGCATTTTCATTGGTGTACAAACATAGAGTACTTACACAAGCTAAGATGGTATAGCCCACTACAAACCTAGGTTACACAATAAAGCCTACTGCGATGACGCTACAAATCTATACAGCATTTTACTATACTAAACACTGGAGACAATTGTAACACAATGGTAAATTGTACTTAAATATATGTATTTATTTATATTTATTTATTTTTAAGATGATAGAGTCTTGCTCTGTTTCCCAGGCTGCAGTGCAGTGGCATGATCTCGGCTCACTGCATCCTCCGCCTCCCGGGTTCAAGTGATTCTCCTGCCTCAGCTTCCCAAGTAGCTAGGATTGCAGTCGTGCACCAGCATGCATGGCTAATTTTTGTATTTTTAGTAGAGATGGAGTTTCATCGTGTTGGCCGGGCTTGTCTCGAACCCCTGACCTCAGGTGATCCACCCCCCCTTAGCCTCCCAAAGTCCTGGGATTACAGGAGTGAGTCACCATGCCTGGACCTTAAATTTATTTAAACATAGAACATGCAGAGTAAAAATATGGTGTGAAGGATAAAATGTGGTCCACCTGTATAGGACATTAAACATGAACGGAGCTTCTAGAACTGCAAGTTGCTGTGGGTGAGTCAGCAAGTGGGTGGTGAGTGAATGTGAAGGTCTAGGATATTACTGTACACTACTGTAGACTTTATAAACACTGTACACTACCATAGACTTCATAAACACTGTACACTACCATAGACTTCATAAGCACTGTACACTACCGTAGACTTTAAACACACTGTACATACCGTAGACTTCATAAGCAGTATATACTATCATAGACTTTATAAACACTGTACACTACCATTGACTTCATAAGTACTGTACACTACCATAGAATTTATAAGCACTGTACACTACTGTAGATTTTTATAAGCACTGTACACTACCATAGACTTCATAAACACTGTACACTACCGTAGATTTTATAAACACTGTACACTACCGTAGACTTTATAAACATTGTACACGTAAGCACTACTAAATTTATTTAAAAATATTTACTTTCTTCTATAATTAAACTTAGCTTACTGAAAGTTTTTATGTTATAAACTTATTTTTTTTACTTTTGACTCATACTCTTATAACATCTGAAAACACAAAAACATGGTACAGCTGTACAAAAATATTTTTCTTTGTATCCTTATTCTATAAGCTTTTTCCAGTTTTTAAATTTATTTTATTATCAATTTATTTTTAAATGTCTTTGTTAAAAAATAAGACACAACCATTCAAATTCACCTAGGTCTACACATGGCTAGCATCATCAACATCCGTTTCTTCTCCTCCACATACTGTCCCTCTGGAAGGTCATCAGAGGCAATAACATTCAAGGAGCTGTCATCTGCTGTGATAACAATGCCTCCTGAAGTCCCGCCTGAAGCTGTTTTACAGTTAACTATATTTTTTTCTTTAATAAGAAGAAAGCGTACACTCTGAAATATAGTACGTTAAATACTAGGTGATGGGAATTTTTCAGTGTCATAATTTTACAGGACCACAGTCATACTGTGTATGCAGTCCAGATTGTGACAAGAAACATGACCGTAAGACACTTTTCCAAATAAAGTAATATTCACAGGTGTCTGGGATTGGGACATTTTTGGGGCTATCATCCACTTCACATAAGGTGAAGGCCAAAGTCAAATGGTGGGCAATAGACTCCATCCATTGTAAGGATATGGCCATAGTGTAAGTTTACAACACAACAAGGGACTACTAAAAAGTTGGGACCAAAAAGAAAACAAAGAATTGCCATCTTTTACATAATGAGTCATGGTATGCAAATTTTATATTTCCCTAGTACCAAAACATCCCCAGATCTCATTCAACTGTTGGTGTCAGGCTTAAAGTCTAGGTTCTCATGATCTACAGACAAGTTATCCTGTTTTTAAAATTTTTTAAATATATTTTTTAAATTGTTGTGGGTACACAGTGGGTGTATATATTTAAGGAGTACATGAGATATTTTGACACAGGCATGAAATGCATACTAAACATACCATGGAAAACAGGGTAACCATTCTCTCAAGTATTTATCTTTTGAGTTACAAACAATCCAATTATACTCTTTAAATTATTTTAAAATGCACAGTTATTATTGACAACAGTCACCCTGTTGTGCCACCAAATAGTAGATCTTATTTATTCTTTCTACTTCTTGTACCTATTAACCATCCTCACCTTTTTCTCCGCCCTCTCACTACCCTCCCCAGCCTCTGGTAACCATCCTTCTACTCTCTACGACCATGAGTTCAATTGTTTTGATTTTCAGGTCCCTCAAATAAGTGAGAACAAGTGATGTTTGCCTTTCTGTGCCTGGCTTATTTCACTTAACATAATGATCTCCAGTCTCATCCATGTTGTTGCAAATAGCAGGATCTCATTCGTTTTTTGTGGCTGAATAGTACCCCATTGTGTATATGTACCACATCTTCTTTATCCATACACTAAATTACACTTATGGAATCTTAGCATGAACTAAACAAACTCTCATTTTAAAAGGGAAAACAAAGAGGAGGTGCATACCATACTCTGTGAATATTGTGAAAGTTTGCTGAGAAAATGTTATTAGGTTCCAGGAATTTTCCTTGGCTTAATTCTGCTTTTGATCCCTGGGAAGGGTTTCTCCAACCATTTAGCTTTATAGTTTGGATTTGCTTTCTGGGGAGTTTTCCTTCCCTATAATAGGCTGGTTATTCAAAGAGATCACTTAAAAATATGCCCTTCAATCAACATTTTCAAAACATGTTATTCTTGCAGAATGTTGGGGGGCAGGGCAGAGATATTTATCAGTTTTTACATTTCCCATCACCTCTACTCCAGACTGGCAATTCTTTTGGAAATACAGCTTTCTCAAACATTCATTAGCTTCCTTGATTTTTGATTCAAGTCTACTCTGTAGCAAAAGCCAGAAGCAAAATTTATGTCCCAACTTGCCTCTCTGTGTAGCCTTGTTTACTCCAACTATGGGTGTGCCATGGCTGTAGGAGACCTAAAGCCTATTTATCTAGCAGAAACGATCTTCTGGGGAAAACCTGAATTATTTCAGAAATTTTAGTATACATTTTCATAATAACGATCTTGATTTGGTCTTATACTTTAGGTTATGTCTTAATGTGAAAATATTTAACTGACATGAGAGTCTGAACATAAAAAAGTTTTATTTTTCAAACTGGCAAATTCTGGTCCCTGCATATTAATCTCTAAATTCTACTTTGAAGCTTTTCAGTTCTTTTCTGAGTTAATTTCTGAGTTAATATCTTTCTTGTAGTATGACAGTATCTCATATAATCAATTTGCTGCCTGGAAGACTCTGTTTAAGTCTAAAACCTCATTTATACATTTTCTACCTTCTAATTTACTGCAGGTGAAGAGTTGTACTAAATAATTTGCTACAGCAAAATATGGATTGCCCTTTTCCCAGCCTACTATTTTCCTTTTTGCTGTGTTATCCCAACCTTCTCTAATTATTTTCTTGTCATTTATTAACTTATTTTAATAGTGTCCCCATTTCCAGGACCTGGCACAAAATTACTGCTGCATACTTTAAGGTTGTCTTATGGTAGCATACCTCTCTGGGCATTAATAAAATGGATTAATCTGGGGTTTTATCATTTCTAAAAAGTCATTATTTGATTTTGAAAACATGAGAATACTGTCTTAGTCTGTTCTCATGCTGCTAATAAAGGCATACTTAAGACTGGGTAATTTAGAAAGAAAAGAGGTTTAATTGACTCACAGTTCCACATGACTGGGGAGGCCTCACAATCACATTAGAAGGCAAATGAAGAGCAAAGTTACGTCTTACATGGCAGCTGTCAAAAAGAGAGCTTGTTTAGGAAAATTCCCCTTTATAAAAGCATCGGATCTCTTGAGACTCATTCACTGTCATGAGAACAGCAGAGAAAATACCCAACTCCATGATTCAATTACCTCCCATCAGGCCGCTCCCATGACACATGGGGTTTATGGGAGCTACAATTCAAGATGAAATTTGGGTGGGGATATAGTCAAGTCATATCAAATACCATGGAAACTAACATACACAAATGTGAGGGGAGCTACAGAGTGAAGGTTTGGGATAGAAAGTTGTAGTATCGAAGAGCTATTGACCATTCCAAACTAAAGCATTGGCACAGAGATATGGACTGTGCGCAGTTGCTATAATCAAGTTATCTTCTTTTCAGCTGCAAACTTTTAAATTGGTGCTTCCCTTGAAGTTGTTTATATTACAAAGATATATCAGTTTATACAGATCAATTAAGACTTTAGTAGATTGCCCATCTATTTGTTTTCTAGAGACATGATTAACTAGCCAATGTCATATGTCTCTGAGAGTCAGACTATTTTGATTTCTGCTTTGGAACTACTGTTCCTATTCACCAAATCTTTGACAATCAAAATTAGCTCAGCTCCTGCTCTTGATGGCTGTTGTGAAACCTTGATTCTTATCTTTTTAGTTAAAAAAAATTTAAACAAGAGACATACAGCAAAGACGATACAGCATAGAGTAATTTATTGCCAGGAGAAAGAATACTCTAAAAGTTAGGTGAAGAATAGACAGTACACACTGAGAGAGGATTCAGGGTGGGCTGCTCATAAGGATGAGACCACAAAACTGACACTAGGAAAACTCGCTTTATGGGAGCTGTATCAGTCCATTTTCATACTGTTAGAAAGAAATACCCAAGACTGAGTAATTTATAAGGAAAAAGAGGTTTAATGGATTCACAGTTCCACATGGCTGGAGAGGCCTCACAATCATAGCAAAAAGCAAAGGAGGAGTAAAGACACATCTTACATGACGGCAGGGAAGAGAGTGTATCCAGGAGAACTGCCCTTTGTAAAACCATCAGGTCTCGTGATAATTATTTACACTCAGGAGGACAGAACAAGAAAAACCCACCCCTCTGATTTATTTACCTCTCACTGGGTTCCTCCTAGGACATGTGGGAATTATGGAAGTTACAATTTTAGATGAGATTTGGGTGGAGACACCTCCAAACCATATCAGAAGTCTTACAGAATTCTTCATAAGGGAGTAGAAAGAAGTGTTACTAGTAAGCATGTTATTATGAGTGGTCTTCTGGGTGCACATGTGCAGTAGCTGCACATGCTTTTATTTGGATATCTCATTAGAATGTTAAATCTTCACCCAGGGGTGGGTTTTTTATGATTTTAATGAGTAAAAGGTGAGTCCGAGGTCAGGTAAAATCAAAATGCACATTCTCTCTACAGGGAAAATTTCCTACTGAAGATAGCTTTGCTTGAATGATCTTGACTACAATGTGAATGTTGGGGCTTGTCGTGCTGACTATATGGTCACCATGGTTGTTGCATCCCGAGGATAGGGTTGTTTCTTTGACCACCTATCCTGCTTCAGTGTCACTCTGTAATTGTATTATCGCAACTGCATTTAAGGGTTCTAGTTTAATGTTAACAGTTCCCACTATAATTTCTGTCATACAGAGAAGAGTAAACACAGAGCACATTAAGGACACTGGGGCGCCTATCAAAAATGTATAGCTTGCAGTCATGGTGAAAGACGATTTTTCTGGACCCTCTTAGGGTGAGTGAACAAGTCTTTCAGACTAAATCCAATTTAGCATCCCCTGTCTATAAGCCTTTGATACTTTCCTCTATCCAGCCAGTATGGGAATTTTAACTTTATTTAGTATAGGCCAACTTTGAGTCTATGTGTCAGTCAACAAACAAAACAATTAGAGCCTTTTATAACACCTCCTGCTAAATTATTGATTCCAAAATCTCTGTTTAGTAAGTTGATATCAATTTCAGAGGTGTGGGCAAGATGGCTGACTATAAGCAGCTACTGTGCATGGTTCTCACAGAGAGGAACAGAAGGGGTGAATAAACCTTCAACTAAAACATTCAGGTGCTAGCATTGGGACCAATCAAACAAACAATTTGACCCATGGAGAACAGAGCCAAAAGAACCTCCCCCACCCAGGGAAGTGGTGAGTGAATGTGCAATCCCAGGAAACCATGCTTTACCCACACATCTTTCCAACGCTTGAATCAGAAGATCCCCTTTAAACCTACCCCACCAGGACCTTCAGTCTGATTCACAAAACTATGTGGAATTTCCACATAGCAGCCACTTGGGCACACGTGGAGGCCCAGGAGCTTTAGATACTCTGGCTTTCTGGACTTCCTGGCAAAAGTTTCTGCAACTTTAGACCCCCTCTACGTACTCCCAGGAAAGAGGATGAAACCAGGGGGCAAAATAACAACTCTCCGCAGGCCCCATTTCCATGACACATCACAGGGTAAGACTCTTTGGCATCGAGTTCCAGCCAGACACTGATAGCAGAGTTGTGACTATCTGGGATGGAGCTCCTAGGGCTAGGGACAGGCTGCCATCTTTGCTGCCTGGGCAACTTAACTCTTCCAGCTTTCAGGCTTTAGAGGGTCCAAGCAGACTGGATGTGGAAGCAGTATCCCAACACATCACAGCAACCTTACTTGACCAGACGACTTTTTCAAGCAGGTCCTCAATCCCATTCCTCCTGACTGGGTGAGACCTCCCAACCAGGGTCTCTAGCCACCTCCTGCAGGCTCATTCAGACTAGCAACAGGTCGGTACCTGCCAAGGATAGAGCTCCCAGAGGAGGTGGCAGGCTGCCATCTTTGCTGTTTTGCAGCCTTCGATGGTAATACCTCCAGTGAAGGTAATACTTCTACTGGGAAATCTGGTGTGACTAGGGACTGTAGCAGGCCTCAAGCATACTGCAGCTGACCTACAGAAAACTGACCAGATTATATCATGGGTGCCTGGTTCCGTATCTTTTCACCAGGCAGATTGTAACATGGCTGCCTGGTTCCATATCTTTTCAAAAGGCAGGTCCTCCAGGCCTGTGCATCTAGCCATTCCTCATCAGTGCTATTGAGATAGTAGCAACTTGGCAACTCACTGGACATAGCCTCCAGGGGCAACTGAACTGTCCCTGCTGCCCTTGGACTAATGAAGGAGCCGAAACTCTAAATTCCATATCCACATCCCCAAGAAGCTGCAGTTGACCCAAGGTGAGGAGGCCAGTCCATCTCCCAGGGGTCCCACAGTTCCACCACTGCTCATCTCCAGACAGGGAATCCATGGCTTGGGCCCAGAGCAAAGATCCACCATCCTGGGTGAATTGCACTGAGCAAATGCTGACCCACATCTCTCTGGGAAGGAGCCCTCAGGAGATAAGCAAAGTGGTGAAGCAGCAAGCCAGCTGATGTGGAGCCCAGAGGGCTTGATGTGGGACTTTCTGTAGTGGAGCATAATCAAGGAAGGCTATCTCTGTAGGTTCAACTTCCTCACATAAAAGACTTTAGTCCTAGGGGAACTGCCAGACCTGATCTTTGCTGGTGGTCTTGCATGTCAGATGAGAATGGTCCAACTTGAGTATTCCTTGGTCTGCTGACCTCTCCTGGAGCCCCAACCTGGCCATGCCTGCTTACAGGGAAGTCTCAGGTGCCCTGTGGGACCACACCACAGCTCTGTGGTGGTGGAACATGCCTGACTAGTGAAGAGTTCCAGCAAGGTAATCCCTATGGCATGTACCAGCCTTCAAGTTCCCTTACCCTACTGCAGCTTCCTGGGAGCCCACAACAACTTCCCACATCACGTTGCTGGTATGTGTCTGCATAAGCAGGTTTTGCTTTACTTTCCCTGCCAGCACACAGGAGTGGAGTAATCCCCTACCTTCATTGACCAACATTGCAGATGGATTCTTGACAGGCACAGAGCCAGAAAGTCCTGTCCCCACAAGTGACCCACCTTTATATTAATGTTACATAAAGAACAGGGGCCCTCCCACACCCTGAGCAATTGCTTCTGTTTGTGGGACAACTGGAAGGCACCCAGACCTGCACTGGCCAGCATTCTGCCCCAAACCAATACCACCTTCAGTTCAACAGCACACTCAGTTCCCAGAAATGGCCTCCTGCTTCTCCCTCAGCTGCCTTGCCTCTACCAGTATGTTGAATGCCCACAGGGAGCCAGGCAGCCCTGCATCAGCTAGCACTCTGCTGCAGCTGCCACCTTGGTCCTCCCAGAACAGTAGATTCCAAACCTCAAAAAGGCATAAAACAAAGTCAAAACTTAATACAAGTCCCCCAGAGTTTGAGCATGCAGTCCAGGATTTGGGAACTGAATGTAATACTGGCCCATTAAAATCTTCAAGAAATAAAGCCAGTTGGCTAAATCCAGCTTGTACCACAATCAAACCCTCAAAGTCATCAAGTAGAATTAAAAAGGACGGCAACCTCAAAGATTGAAGGTAGATAACTCCAACTCCACAAAGATAAGAAAGAATCAGCACAAGAATACTAAAAACTCAAAAAGCCAGAGTGCCTTCTTTCCTCCAATGCACATCACTTCAAAATATGTCAATAATTATAATCAATTTAAATGGGCTGAGAGTTCTACATTTTTTATGTCAAAATTAGCCAGTATTTCTTAGAAAGATTCATTTTTGTTGTTGTTGTTTTGTTTTGTTTTCTTTAATATAAACCCATTATGCATTTTAGGAAAAAATATAATAAAATTTCTTTGAATGTACATGTGGTTTGCTATACAAAACCGTGATATTATAGCAAAGCAAAGCAATTTACACAACCGTCAAAATTTATAAGGTCCAATAAAATAATTTATGTATATTAAAGTAGATATTCTTGCAAATATATTTCTATCAATGTTTGTTGAATTTATTTTGATACATAATTTCAATCTGTAGTATCCTGAGAGTTCTAATATAGTTTACGTGTCTAGGGTTATGAATCTTCTAGCTTTAGTATGAGGCACAATAAGTGCTAATCAAGTAAACGTTTCATCAAGGCATTTACAGGTTTGTGTTAAAATTAATCCGCTGTAACTCATAGAACCTGTCTCATTCTTATCATCTTTTTGAACTCTGCTTTTTGGCAAACTGAACGTTTGTGATTCCCTGAATATTCCTCCTGTTTTCCCTAATGCTGTTTCTGGTAGACCCTTATGTTCTCTCTAAAAAGTTTTGTAGCCTCATTCTTCTTGTTCATACACCCAAGTAACTGATTATATAGCTTTTATCATTTCAAATTCTCTAGCACATTTTAGTGGTAAATTTTTTATGACACTTGCTCTATTCTGTCTTATAGAATTATTTTTTATTCATATTATTTATATTCAACAAAACACTGTGTTTTATTTATAATTGTCTCTATTCAGTGATTAGCTTAGTTCCTTTTGCATATCAATTTTTAATAACAATTTTTCATTTATAAACTATAACCCAATCTGCTTTAAGAGCAAGGGGTTTTATTTTTACTGTAATAATTATTCTAGTAATTATTCTAGATAAATTGATTTCTAGATAAAATTTTAGATAAAATTCTAGCTAAAATGATTTAGGAAAAAATCAATAGTCTCTCTCATTATTATTTTTCAGATCTATATAATATTCATATAATAATACTGTCAGAAAAGTAAACCCAAACAGGCATAATAAAATTTGAAAGAAGCAAATAATAATAAAAAGAAACACAGAACTTTATCTGAACAAAAAGATTTAAATGACTACTACCATCTTATTTAAAATTTTATTTTTATTTTGCAATATTTTATTTAATAAATATCTATTGCCATATTCTATTCAAGCTCTAATACAATATTCAATTTTATGGTCAATACAAGCAGAGCCCTCTGCTGTATGACATAAATATAACAAGATAATACAGTTCCTTCAAATTCACTGGAAACAGTTCAGTGAGTAATGTGCTTATACCTATTTCCTTCATGTTTCAAAAATACAAACTAGTTGTAGTTTACATAGGTTGTATTACTATAGCTTAAATGATATTTTCAAAAATTAATATGCTGTACTAACTCGTTTTTTTCCTTTAGGATTGCAAGTTGCACAAACAAGGTTTTGTATATACATAAAGTGTCAGATAGAAACCAAGATTTATTAACATCTTCCCAGATTCCTTGCTAGTTTATAACTGTATTAAATATTCTTCTTCCAGTCACCCAGGGTCTTTATTCATTAGCTCTATTTAATTAAATAGCTGAGTTAAAGTTACTCTATTTTAAGTATATTGCCTAATCCATTAACTAATAAAAACCTTATTTTCCTTTCTTCTTTTTTTTTTTTTTTTTAAATTACACTTTAAATTCTAGGGTACATGTGCACAATGTGCAGGTTTGTTACATATGTATGCATGTGCCATGTTGGTGTGCTGCACCCATTAATTCGTCATTTACATTAGGTATTTCTCCTAATGCTATTCCTCCCTGCTCCCTCTACCCCATGGCAGGCTCCGGTGTGTGGTGTTCCCCTTCCTGTGTCCAAGTGTTCTCATTGTTCAATTCCCAACTATGAGCAAGAACAGGTGGTGTTTGGTTTTCTGTTCTTGTGATAGTTTGCTGAGAATGATGATTTCCAGCTGCATCCATGTCCCTAAAAGGGACATGAACTTATCCTTTTTCATGGCTGCATGGTTTTCCATGGTGTATATGTGCCACATTTTCTTAATTCAGTCCATCATTGATGGACATTTGGGTTGGTTCCAAGTCTTTGCTATTGTGAATAGTGCTGCAATAAACATA